>NW_028301540.1:25318750-25507500 GCF_042242905.1 Orbicella faveolata
TTTACACTGTAAAATGTTCTTTTTAAAAACTGCTTGTTCTTAAAATGAGCTTTGCTTTCTTTTGTGATGTATTTACAGGATGATTCAGTGAAAGTGTACACATTATCAAGGCAAGTCACAGACATATGTGGAAATATTCCACACTTTTACAGTACAAGTCAAAAAACTTAATGTGTACATTTCTAACATTTTTTAATTAATAATAATTATTTGTGGAATATTCTGTCACAAGCGAAAAGAAACTATTGATCAGATCTAAGATGGATGACAGTAATATGCTTATTACTGCCTGTGGTTGGATGATCTGCCATTTTATTTGTTGCAGGCAACATTTAAAATTTACTAATTAAGAATTATAATAAGTTTTTAAGTCAGTCTGTTAAACTCAGATTTACACAGTACATGCTTGTTATTGATGTAATTAGCATAACGCATTTAGTACCTCATTATAGGAATGTATTTGAAATTAGTGCGACTTAAATTAACGTAAATTAAAGGTAAATTTGCTTCCCAATAAAGATAATTAATGCAAGAGAGAGGGTGAAATTTCAAAATGAGGGAAATTAACACGTCTGCTACACCAAAAAAAAACAAAACAGAATTTGTTGAGAACAGGAACAAATTTATTTTAACACTGTAAAGCTGAGAGCGAACATGAAGAAATTCAGTTGAAGTACAGTAAACGATTTCTTAATGTGAAAGACTGAGATGTGAAATGTAAATTGTGCGAATAAAATTTATTGTTTGTCTGTGTCAAGAAAGTCTGGAGTGTGTCAAGATTTGGGGGAAAATAATGGTAATTAACGTCGCGGAAATTATCGTCCAACTTAATTAACAGCGCAGAAATTAAAATTAACATACTAAATTAACACCACTTAAATGAACATGAATTTTTGAAATGCGTGTCAATTTCATGAAGCATTATTTTCCTAAATACAATGTAATTGTAGACAGTCACAACATAATGATATAATGAAAGAAATTTCTTACCTTACATGTAAGTATTTATTTTGGAAAATGTATAACTTGGCATGTCTACATGTATCAACTACATGTACCTGTACCTTTTAACTACTTTCAGAGATCTTGCATAATATTCCTTCTAAATCTTCTAATCATCTCTTGTCTGCAGTGACTTGGTTCCTATACTTGAACACAAACAACAGAAGGCTGTCAGTTGTGTTGCATGGAGGTTAGGTTCTCCAAATGAAAACAGTACCCTGTTAGACCTTCAAGAATTTGTGTTTCCAGTCTAAAGATGCTGTAATACACATTTATACAATCATCAGTGAGGGGTTTCATTGAGTGCCAGGTACCTGGCAAACTGAGCGGCTGTGAGGATGATTTTGCCTGGCTGGTGTGACCATGTAGCGTAAAGTTTTTCTAATTAAAAAGTTCAGTTCAAATAGTTTTCCCCGTATGTGAAAACCAGTTACCCTCCTGCTAAAAGCATTGATGAAACCCTGGAGTCATATTATCTTGAAGTTCAATCTCTTGCGTGTATACCAAATTAAAGCTTGGAAAATTGGCAACAAATCATTAGAAATACTTTATACATGTCATATTTCTTACTTATAAACAAAAATGCAAATAAACCCAATAAGTTATTTAAATAATATATTAAAGTAACTGAATCTATACCCCACATGAACAACTCTGATCTAAATGTACATGCAAAAAAATCATTAATATGAATATCACTTACATGTATGACAAGTAACATTCAACATTTTTTCATTTCAGACCATTGTCAGGCTCAGTGTTGGTTGTAGGCTGCGACGGTGGTCTCTTTGTGTGGACTGTCAACCCTTCTTCGCCTATCCTGAGGTCTGTGTTACATGTAAATAAACGGTTGCTTGTACAAGGTACCCTGGAAGTAGAGTTGAACCTCTTTTGACTTGCTTTAGTGCAGAGAAAATGACACAGTGCATATCCTTTAGCTGCACCGAGCAAGCTGAAAATATATAAAAATTGCATACTAATAAAAATCTGAAACTTATGTGTGACATACTAGTTAAACAATTTCAACAATCTTATAGAATGAAACTTGCTGGAAACATACAAAGGTTTAAAATTTCAAATTGAGTTGTTAAAAATTTAACATCAATTTCTCATAGGAAACAGTCCATTTTTCACCCAAGATCAATATTTATTGATAACCTTTTTCAACCTTATAAAAGCAAAAAGAATTTGATGCAGGTCAACAGAAACATTTGCATGACAGGTGCCGATTTGCTTGTTTGTTTGTTTGGGTACTTAACTAGGTCAAATCCTAAAAACTAATTTTAACCAATTCTTCTTCAGGCTAGGAGGTAGTTCTGTTCGTCACCTGTCTTATCCAGGCCACAGTCCTGTGACGACTGTCTCTTGGAGTCCCAGTGGACAGTTACTGGTGTCCGGGTCTCCAGCAGACAGTAACTTGATGGTAGGATGCATTGTGTTCATATCTAAGTTCTTTACAGTGATTTCACTTTTTATCCCTAACCTTAATACATGTGTTTCCCCTTGCTGATATTATCAATTTAGTGGATGCATTAAATCAGTGAGCAAAAATTTCCTGTCAAAAGCTGTGACACAAAAAAAAAACATTCTCAGAAAGAACATTGTCGTAAGAGGCTACGCACAGTGTAAGTCAAAACTTAAGTTGTTGTTTGCTTAGGGAGTTTGGAGTTTTGACCCATGACACTTGACACTTTCACCTCCAATTGAAAAATGTGTTTGAGTTGGGAGGTACATGTATAAAAAAACACTTTCAACACCCAGAAAATGGGAATAAATATCATGGTGGTATTTACTGTATGTCATCAACTAGTCAAAGGTTAAGCTGTAGAATTCCAAAGAGTTTATTGGCCATTTATTTTGATTCATGCTTTGCTCTTTTTGAAGAGATGGGTTCACTGCTCAGCGCATGTGCAAGGTACAATGTCAATCATTCAATTTCATTGTAACTTATAAAACAATCGGAAGCGTGCAAGTGACTTTTGTGGGAAATTTGTCTTTGAGAATTTCACAGTTGGTCGCAAAAACCTGACAATATAGGTGAGATTTCTCATCATCATCATCATTTATTTGCCCCTTTAATAATGGCAAAAGATATTGAGAATACTCAATACTCGTTATAATTCCTTTCGTATGTTCCAATTCCATGCATAAAGTACATAAATTTTCGTTTTTGTATTAATCAGATGTATTTCAGAAATCCCAGACTATAATTTTACGAAAGCATAATGATAGCCTTTGAGTAGCTACACAGCTACATGAAGGCTAGCAGAATGACTGGTGTCCAAATTTTATGGAAGATGTAAATGGATTTAGACAGAAAATGGCAAATTTAGAATTGAACATCGAATTTTTTGTTTGGGCGGAACAGTTTATTTTGGACAAGACCAACAAGTTATGTACACACATGCATCAAACCGTGAAACTATCCCTTTAAATGTAATTGGGTACATATTCGAAAAGGCCAATGTTGATCTCAGATTATTTGACACAAAGAAACCTCTGTACCATGTCATTATTGATATAATTGTACTTGTTAGAATTGATACAATGCTGCAGTAGTAATTTCTTCTGTAAAGGTATGGGATGTTGCCCTGGAGACAGCCACGCCTTTATATAGAGCTGGAGGAGGTGTGACACTGACAGCATGGTCACCAGATGAGAGGAATCTATTTGCCGCAACACCCTCCAGCTTGTTCAGGTTTGACTATCGACAAAACTGAGGAGAAGTTATAAGTGAAATATATCGTGGACTACTGTCATTAGTTCATTTTAATAATAGTTTTGCCAAAGCTATTTAGTCCTATTTAAAAATTATGAAAAGTATAATAACAAATATTTGATTCAAATTTGATGTAGGGTATGGGAGACTCAGACGTGGACTTGTGAAAAGTGGTCAAATTTGTCAGGAGCCTGTCAGGTATTTTTAGAAATAATAAATAATATTCTCCCTGGAAGTTGATTATTATGATAAATAATAACTACAATTATTATTTATATTTATAATGAATATAATTGATCATGAAATTTGTAGAATAGGAACCTAGTATGTATCATTGTCGGCATATATGATGTGGGTACAGTATACATGTACACTCTCCTCTGCATAGCCTCAAAAGGTTTTTTTTTCCGGGTGGAGAGAATTTACTGAACAACATGAGTGCAGACGCATGTCCATTTGACTTTGCGCCTACACTCACCTCGCACAGCAGCTTTCTATAATGTACATTTTGAATCTCTCTGGAGGAGACTCTGGAAGTGCAGCATACATGTAAATTTCTTTTCAGGTTATTTGTTTCCTTTCATACGTTGCGTGAATGTGTCGCAACCATGAAGATGAGGGCAACCTTTTAGGGTCACTTTCTACTAAGGCCAGGGCCGTAGCTAGCATAAGGCAAAATGGGACAATTTTGGCCCTTTTTTGAAGAACATAAGCAAGAGTGTATCAAAACAGATAACTGATAAGTGAGCATGATTCTGTATATCATCTAAGAACTAACTTCAAAAAAGTGTTACTGAAGACTTCTCCTAATTATCTACAGTATAAAATCCATAAACATTGGCTACTTTTGTGGATTCATCTTATTGTTATAATACGTGTTACAACATTTGAATGCTTTAAAATGCAGATGGTCATTAACTTGGTGCAAGTATCACTCAGCAATAAACAAGTGAACTTCTACACTTGCCCAAGATTGACTTTTCTGAAGAAAAATGCCTCGGAAAATGTTTAAAAGAGCATTTCTGAGCTTGTAGATTTCAAAATTTTCTGGGGGAACATGCCCCCAGACCCCCCTAGCGGCTCGCGCCTCATGTTGTTCTGAAGTCTGGCTACAGCCCTGAAGGTGACGAGGGCAACTCTAAATGCTGCATGAGCAAAAAGCAAATTTTTGTCAGGGATTTAAACAATGCACTTGGAATAGATGTATAGTGAGAAATTATTTGAGAGGTACATAGTGTTTTAATCAGCCTCTGCCTTTATGTTAATGGCAATTTGGGCCATGTTTGTTGAATTTTGATTTACTACAAAATCACCAAACCGTGAAATGGGCTCAAATGTTTGTACAGTGACCACTCCCACTTTCTTTTGCTGGCCCACTCACATTCCCTCGTGTTGTTGTGAGTTCACTGTAAGTGAAGTTCAAATTTAAGGTGGGGAAAGGGAAATGTGTTATCCACTTCTTTCCCTTTCTCCAAAAGATGCCCATTAACTGGGTGTTGCAAGGCGAGGTTCCACTGTGCTTCTGAATGAGTTTGTATTCCCTATATACATTGCGTATTCACCAGGCAGCATGCTGGAGTCATGATGGGAGAGTTCTAGTATTTGCTGTGGCAAATGAGCCTGCACTATATTCACTACAATTTCAGGATGTTGGTAAGTACTTGAAACAAAAAATAGATACTGACAACAACAACAACAACATCAACTGAATAAGTCTGCATGAATAGCATGTTAACTGAATCACAAACTGGTAAGAAATAGAACCAACCATATTGTTATTAATGCATTAGTTCATCTATGAATTCTAGTTTGGGTACGGAGACTGTTATTTAAAACTAATGGGGTTGCACCTACCTAGTTTAAAAGCATCTGCCAAGGGGTTACCCTGGGTACCAGAGGTTTTTTCTCCCTCGTGGTGGATGGAAATACTTTGCTTGGCTTCGGCGGCTGCTGGCACAAGCGGCAAGAAAAACCCCTGGTACGGAACGGTTTCATTCACCGTTCTCATTGAACTTTGATAAATTTTATTGGATTACTTTTAAACTAATCACAGCAAGCATCTCCCACTGTGATCACATGGACTGGCATGTGAAGACATGACACATTCGCGTGACATGACAAATCTGCTCTGGTTTGAATTATGGCTTCTACGGGACTAAAAACTATGTTTACTTAATACTCCCGTTAAAAAGGTTCCTAATTCGAATTCGTCGCTCTCTTGCTGTTTACTTGACACTAACGTTATGTGTAATGGTGGATATTACAGCCTTGTACCTGAAAATGCTCAACAACTGAAAATCTTCGAAAGAATCTCGACACTTTTCACTGCCAAGGACAAGAATCTGTCTGTCGGGCTGCATATTCTTTGTAAGACATGTTATCGACGAATCGAAAAACTTGAAGCGACTGTCAAAGAAGTCACAAATTTAAACTGAGAATATTACAAATAGAATCTTGTCTGTTAGAAAGGAGAAACTGCAAATGGTGAAAGTACACATTCAAAATGCTGTTCCAGCTCTTCTGGTACACCGGCGTTGGGAGCATTGTGTAGTTCAACACAGAGTCCAGAAATTAATTGAAATAACAATTGTAGTAATGTTTATAGAGGGCCACAAGTTCATTAGTTTTTTAACTGTTAAGTGTCACCCTCCTAATAAAGTTTGATTGATTGATTGATTGACTGAACGATTTCCCAAATCCTGTTGCCAAAACCGCCAAAACATCCTTGCTGTGAAGAAAATTCCATCCCTTTGCTTGGCGTTTAATTTAAAAGTTGTCAACACCGTTGATAGTTTTGAGGAATTTTTGTTATGGCTTTGACCAGATCTTGATCTTTCACAAACCTTACAGTGCACGAACAAACATCAATCTCAAAATCCGCCAGCCATGATCATCACGTCACCCAACGACATTTCACTGGCTCACGTTCTCTATTCTTAGAAACCAATCACCATGTCTGTTAGATCAGAAAACCCTTGGGAGGTCATTAGGAGCCAATCAGCTTTCCAGTCCAGATTTTGGACTAGAGAGATTAAAACTGGCCTGTCATTGGCATGGCACTGTCAAAGAAATCGCGCTCTGCTCCAGAGGTTTTTCGTGCAGGTCCCAATATAGACATGACCGACACCAGAAACCACACAAGAGAAACCTCTGGCACCCAGGGTACCAAGGGGTACCATAATGTGCACTTACACCATTTAACACAAAATGAAAAAAATGTCAGTTATGTGGAGATTAATTTTTTTATGAATAATTGCTGTTTAAGAAGTTTGTTTTAATATATTTATATTAAGGTAATGGGGACAACAAAACATCTGTGGCAAAAGGTGCACGGCTGGCTGTAAGATGTGCTGATTTGACATCATACAGCTGGGAGCTGGATGAGGAGTTAGTGACTGTAGGGGGCTGTGTTCGTTCCATGGCTTGGGATCCAGTCGGTGAAAGACTAGCAATTATATTTAAAGGTATGTGTATCATTATGGGACAGGAAAAAGACTACTGTCTTCCCAGTACTGATGCCGAGCTTGCTTAGGGAGGCCTTCAGACTGTTATCACAAAGGTCATGAAGTTTTGAATTCCTGTTTGACTTTGATTCAGGAGTCCATGCACGTCATAACAACAACAACAACAACATTTAATTCAAAGATGTGATAATCAAAACATCATACTGATTTACTAATTGCTATGCTGATAGATGAGTAAGATTGCTCGATAAACCTTTGAAGCCGCAAAATGGTTTTAATTTGTTTAAAAGTACATTGCAAATTAACAAACGATTCAGTGTTTTCTAACTTTGACTAGTACAAAGTCAGTGTGTTCTATTACAAAATTCAAGAATCTGAGTGATTGCTTCCTCCATTGCTGGGGGGTGTAATCGGGGGGGTTAACTATCATTGGACAAGTATCCGATTCAGGGGAAGAAGCAATGTGCTCCTTGTGCTTTTATACTACTGGAATCTGGGCTAGAAGTTCAAGCTGCGAGGCCCAGTTGGCTCCAAGCACAAATTTTATAAGCTTCCTCTTACTTTATTATGGGTTCTTCTTTGGAGCATACTGTAGCTGCTTTATTTTTGAAATGCAATTCATTTATTACAACAGAAAAATGACAGGACACATGCAACAATTGCTACTGCTACAATACAACAATGCTGCATGGCCAAATCCGTCCCCTTTTCAGAGGTTTGCCAGGGACGTATTAGATAGAATTTTCACTATAAATTCCGATGAAATCTTGTTGTCACTTTCAACATAGATGAAGACAAACATGCTCAAGAACTAGTTGCTGTATTTAAAACAAGATTGAAACCAACATTTGAAATCATGCCAAGGTGAGACTGAATGGAGGAAAGTTATTTTTATAATTGCCCGGTACTTTTTTAGACTGCAAGCAGTCTCTTTCTTTTCTTATCATGCCCCCACAACAAGTTTTTAGTGGTTGAGCAGTTGAGCCGTGAAGTCATGAGCTGCAAAAAGCGCATGTGCAGAGAAAGAGGAAAAAGCTTCTCCCCATTCCCTCCTCATTTCTTTCCCTAATTTGCATAAAATTAACTTATCTAGTAAGTTCTGCACGCAGAGGATTTCAGTAATAAAAACCGACTACTTGACTGTATTCTTGACTAGGACGTTAGTTTATACTGATATCAAGTTATAATTATAGTGATATTTATCCTGTCTTGATTATCTAGGCTTTCTGGGAATAACAAAAATCTAGATCACTGATTATATAAAAATCCTCTCATTATTTACCACAGATTTGAAAGTTTGGATTCTTTTATAATTGCAGAGTGATACTTTAAACTTGTTAAAAGTTCTGCTAATGAATAAGTAAGTGACTGGCAGGAGTAAAAATGATGAAATTAATTCTAATTGAAATTCTGACTATTGGAGCTGACCCAGGTTTGTGGGATTCCACTGAATGCAGAATGTTGTTACATGTGCATGTACAGTGTAGGTCAAGTTCCAGTACCAGTAATATGGATAGTATGCACACAAGTATGCGACTGTGTAATCAGTAGTAAGAGTAATTAATTCTTATTATTCTGTAATATGCAGTGGCTTTGTACGAGGCCCTCCTAATACAGTCCCAGAACTTGTCACCTTCCAGCAAGACTTCAAGAAAGGAGCCCTTCTCACTGTTGTAAGTTTTGTTCAATTCTTTTACTCCAAAGCAAGTGACCCTGCAGTGGACTGACATCTCATCCACGGGTCGAGTAGATTGAGGTACTCCAAGTCACTTTTAAAATGCTACATGAACTAGAAACCCAGTAGCAAGGGAGACTGTTATGACATAGACTTTCCCTTTCTAAATGTTGGTGGCAAAGTTCTGGACTGATTGGCAGAAATACATCACTGGATGATAGTGGTTTTCACTTAAGTGTTTCAAGTAAAATGTGCATTTGTTTTGATTTTACAACACTCAACTGAACATTGATTGCTCTATTGAAAAACAAAGAGTACCTATGTGCTACTAAATACTAAAAAAATATTAGATTTTATATGAAAGACCACACACTTAATATTAAGTTGTATCCACAGGCGTTAAAGCAAGAATCACCCTGCATGCAGCATAATAAACACTGATCACATGAAATAGCAGTCAATAGTGTTTTAATTGAATGGAAATATACACACATAAAATAATATTTAAAGATTATACAAAATTCTAAACCCCTTGTCATGAGAGCAGTGGTAACAAATGCTATTGTAAACGTGAAGAACTTCTCATCCATTGCTTTTATTTACATATGTATTGAAAACACCTTTGTTTTCAGTGTTGGTCAGATGGTTGTGTCTCCTTCATTCCACTACTATTTTCTCCATCTTCTCATAATGCCTCTCCAAGTCAGTTTGAAAATGGAACATTTGCTAATAGTTTGTCTTCACATTAATTTTTGAAAACACAATGAAACTTGTACATAAGTAAGATGTCTGTTTAATAAATAACATTTTGTAACAGAAAAAAAATTGTAGCAATTGTACTGTTCTTTTGTCTCTCACATTAATATCATTATTGGTCAGGGTATGTTTCTTTGGCAAAATCCAATATTGAATTCTTAGATCTAAAAACGGATTTTGTGTTTCTTTACTAAACAAATCTTAGTAAGGAAGTGTAGAATACTGTGACAAACTAGGGTTTGTCATGGTATTCTACCATCGTCCACACAGAGAGAAGTGCAGAAGTAAATAAAGAATTACAGCAGTGGTAGTTTGTCACGGTATTCTACACTTCGGAATCCATGTGTAGAGCACGATAGTGTGGATATCAAAGTGTAGAAACCAGGGATTTGATGACCATTACTAGACGTACATTTATGAAACAGATTAATCCAAGATCACTTGGATCAAGGTGAATCAAAGAAACTGAAGAATCCCAGAGTGGACTTGTTAGTTTCTTTGATGCACCATGATCCGAGTGATCTTGGTTATCTGTGTAGTAAAGAAACACTGGTACAAAATCCGTTTTGGATTTATGTGGCAAACTGGTTCGTAATGATAAGGAGAACTCTGATTGGTTCCCCGAGAAGTCTGAATTTTACAATATGGACCACTGTTTTGTTGATTGAAATTAGCAGAAAATATGCTTCAAAAGTGGACAATTTTTGTCAATGTGGCAAAGGGGTTCAAATTCATTTTTTACCACAATTGCTACTCATCTCGCAATCTGATTGTCTAATTTGCCATTGTCAATAAGAGTCCAGACATCACTGCTCACGTCAATGTGTCACACAATGCCTTTTTCAGCTCTCGCTCTGAACAAAACATTTTCTTTGACGTTGATATTGTGGTAAAAAGCAAATCGAAATATGGTTTAGCGTGGTCTGTAGTCTTATCGATGATACGCATCATCGCAGTCGTCAAAATTTGTTGTGGACTCACTCAGCTGCGCCTCATTGGTCCATAGCATTTTGACCACTGCGATGACACATATCGTCGATAAGAGTCCAGACAACGCTAAACCACATGCGATTTGTTAAGTCCACATCAACCAAAAAGAGGTAATGTTTTACGGTAAATTAATATTGGGAAGAAAAGTTTGGGACTTGTGATGTCAACACAGGGTGTTTACTTGGTGAGGAGTCTACTCAAGGTTACTGTCCAATGGTTGTAGCACCACCACCACCACCACCACCACCAAAAACAAACTTTATTCCTTTTTCATTAATTTACAGCCATGAATTTTAGGTTAATGAGTTGTCTTGCATCTACACTTTATTATTAATAATAATTTTGATCATATCACAGATACATGTACCCTAAACACAAAGGCCGGTAAGTTAAGTTAAGCAAACACTGTCAGGTTTGTGTTTGGAGGCTTGTGTGTCTACCAAAACAAAAATGGTTAAAAGTATACTTTTTTTTTTTTTTTGGAATCTATATTTTTTGTTGGCTTTACAGTGGTTCATAGGTTTTTGTGGTTTCTTTTAAGTAGCACACATAGGAAGATTTTTCTGGAAGGCACCCTATTTTGTTGACAGTAACCTTAATCAATGGTTTATATAAACGTCCAAGTGGTATAAAGACTGTACAATAGGTCCTTTACATGACCATGTCACGCGACCTTGTCAATCATAAAAAGTGGTTGTGGTATGAAACAGATTCCAGAAATGGAAAGAGGTGATGAAATTGCTAAGATTTTGAGGCCAATGATGTTTTATTTATTTACTTATTTATTTGTTACAATTAATGACAACAAATTAATGAACACAGAAATGCCATACGGATGGTCTGAGATCACCTACATTATGATTATATGAAAAAATATTAAAACAAATATATTCTATAAGCCAACCAGTTCAGTTGGTATTCATTAAGACGCTCCTTACACCACGCCTAAAACTTGAAATACTAGGCCATGATCTAACTACAAATGGAAGCGAATTCTACAATACGATTAAGGAAACTAAACTTAAAAGTGTTTGGTCGATGATAGTTCTTCAAACTAAGTCTATCTTTTAGCACAAGATTCTAGGGCAGTTTCCCTGCTAGCAGAGGCTCTTTTCCTGGTGTTTGCTGACAGGAGAAAAGAGACCCCTACCATGGGTTGAAAATGGTTTTGATTTAATTAATCAGTGTCCTCAGTCTTGGACAGCTCTATTTAAAACACATGCTCTTGCATTGTTTGTTGACCGCAACTTGAGCCTGTTGTGTCTCGTGCATTCTTTACATTAATTCCGCTCTCATTTCGTCATGTGCTATGAACAGTACGTGATGGCTTGGTCGCTAAGCTGCGGAGCATGCTCAATATAGCCATTTTTGACCCATGGCAGAGGTCTCTTTTCTCCTGTCAGCGAACACCAGGGAAAGAGCCTCTGCTAGCTGGGAATAGGACAATTTGATAGTTTGAAAATTTTAAACACCATACAAAGCTCTCTTAATCACAGCTTTTCAAAAGCTTAAGTGTATTACATCTTTGTGTTTAAACCAAAAACACTGACATTTGGGAAACTCAGTCTCTTTTTATGCTCTTTAAGGTGGCAGCTGGCTCCCTCCAGCTGCCCTACCAAGAAGCTTTCCAGCTGAATTTTCTTCGATATAATAACTATAGCGATTAAACTTTGGTAGAATTTTACGACGCGCCATGTCTTTCGTGATGTTACGTTTTCTCTTCCCTTCTTCCTCCCTCCACTACGTTGTTCACGTGATTTTTCAGGCGGGAAATGGATGGTTGTGCCTAAATCCTACCGCTCAGAAGGACAACCGAGGATTACTAGGAGCGAGTTTCCGAGTCGAGCAGTTTTCGGAAATTGTCGGCTATTCCAATATGGCGGACTATACCAGTCACATAAATATGCGAATTGCCAGTGATAAAACTATGTTGATCAACAAGACAAGTACGTTTTTATTCACCTGACAAGTTAAGAATAATGTGTAGAGAGTAAAGCAGTGAGTTGTTGGGCAAATGCTGTATATTTCTTTAGATCTCTTCCCGTCTAGTTCGTAAACCGTAAATTTGTATTAAAGCCGTCTAACACATTACACTGTCGACGTCTTTGACTTATAATAGGCACAAACGTTTTTAAATACGTCGTTCCTTAAGGACGAATTTTTTTTATTGATTCGACGGATCCCCGAATTCAAACTTCCTTTGCCTTGTCCCTCTGGCCGGTAGGATCTTGGAAATACTACCGTCCAGAGGGACAGCTTGTGTATAAGGTAATTGGACTTAAGACCATGCACATTTTTATTTGTAGAATAGTTTGATACATTGCTATTTAGCCTTACACTACACTAGATTATCACTCTACAGTAATATTTCAGTTTTCTGTGATCTTGTCCCTCTGGCCGGTAGGATCTTGAAAATACTACCGGCCAGAGGGACAGCTTGTGTACAAGGTAATTGGACTTAAGTTCATGCACAGTTTTATTTGTACAATAGTTTGATACATTACTCTTCAGTTTTATGCTAGACTAGAATCACTCTACAGTTGAATCTTTTCAGTTTTCTGTGATCTTGTCCCTCTGGCTGGTAGGATCTTGAAAATACTACTGGCCAGAGGGACAGCTTGTGTATAAGATAATTGGACTCAAGTCGTTGCACAGTTTTATTTGTAGAATAGTTTGATACACTGCTCTTTAGTCTTACACTACACTAGAATCACTCTACAGTAATATTTTCAGTTTCCTGTGATCTTGTCCCTCTAGCTGGTAGGATCTTGAAATACTACCAGCCAGAAGGCCAGCTTGTGTATAAGTTAATTGGACTGAAGTTCATGGTGTCTGTAAAAGTCTATTCATGCTCTGTTGCAATAAAATCAATATTTTACTATTGATGAGAACTTTTGAGTTCTTTTGAATGTACATTCCTTCAGTTTGGTAGCTTTTGCTGTAAGATCTGCCTTTTCATCACTTCATGGAGAGAGGGAATGTCATCCTGGAAGATAAGACAAACATAGTGAATTTCTGCAAGAAAGTGTTATGAATAGGAGATGTGTAGTTGGTATCCATGTAGTTTGGTTTAAATTGATTTTCCATTACTTTGTCATGTGATGAGAAGTGTTGATACTTGCTTTTGATTCAAAATACCTGGTTGAAATTAGGAGTTTCTCCCCTGCTGAGATGCTCTGGAAACTAAACATAGATAATACCAATGAATTTAAAATGTATCACTAGCACAAGTGATCAGTTCAGGTAAAGATGAACACTTTGATTTGAATTAACTCAAGCCAAGCTGATTATTTAAAGAGACATGGTAATTGATAGACTATGGTATTTGCAGAGCTTACCATACAGACAAAGACACCACAATCATAATCATTCTTTTGCTCAGGTGTATCCTATGTATAGGGATTCAATTAAAATGTGTAAGAAAATGTTCAGTCAAAAGAGTGCGAGTTTGTGTGGACTTAGTGCAGACAAAGAGCCTGGCACATTTATATTACCATAAATCTAACTAACTGGCATATATCTGACGCCATCTCTACCATGTTGGATGACCATTAACAAAAGAATTAGCTTAGTTTATTGTTCTTGTCATCCAACATGGCCACCAGAGTCTTTGTCACTTGAATTTTCTGCCTATTTCACGCCAATTTCATCACATGCCATTTACATTGTCTGAGACTAGTTACTAGGGGTGGGAGATTATTAGCTCTGTCACCTTCATCATAAGGACCCCTATAAGCTTTCTAATGCAACTGTAGCTCTATTTGTTCCATTTATATATAATTGTTTTGTGTGGACTAAAAAATTTAATCGCGTTCAATTAAGCTGTTTAACAATTTCTTTTGTTTTGGGAGGGGGGGGGGGGGAAAGGGGGGTGAAAGGGGGTCAGACCCTCCCAGTTCTCCTGCTTCCCATACCTTTATCTCTTGACTCCCACCCTCTTCCATTTTGCCCCATCCCCTGTAAATAAGGACACTCAAAACACATACTTATCATTTAGCTGCGCAATCCTTTAGCTTTTTTTTCCTTTTTTGCTTTGTTTTCAGCCTTGCTCCTCTAGCTCTTCACGTCTTTTAATTTTTCCTTCAGTCCAGAAGTCTCAAGATGAGGTAAATGTAAGTCAAAAAGCATTTGGGTTCTTGTTTTTGAAAGGATTTTAATGCTTTTAAATAAATGATTCCCACCTTCATAGAACTCTCACTTCCCACCCTTTCCTCTCCTGCCTCCTGCCCCCTATTCTTCTGGGGCTCCCGCCCCCCTACCCCCCCCCCCCCAATTTTACTCATGGGTGCACAAATATGCAAACTCAGCAAACTATTCAATCTGATTAATTTTTAGGGTAACTGGGGTTACACTTATTAACTATTTACACTTGTTTACATTTGTTATTTAGAAAGCCTCATTTTAGAAGTGACTTATCCTTTGCAGGATACAGGCTTAATAAACATGAGGGAAATAGACTAGAAATTTTGCAATGAGAGTGGCTTTGTGAGTATGTCAGGTCAGTGCCCTTTAAGCAATACGTTTTGGTTAAATGAAGGATTTCCTTAAACCTATTTTGTTTAAAGGTAAACACCATTCACCAAAAACAGACAATAGAAGGACATTTTCATTACTTTAATTTGTGTTTATTCCATAAACAGATAGTCTTACAATGCTAAGGAACAGTATCCAATTCTTTAAGTTTAACAATCCTGAAGAGATTCCTCTATCCTTACAGAGTATGTAAGTCACAAAATAATATATTATATATTGATGTATAAAACTTGAGACCACTGGACATGTCAGAAATGTGTCCTAATACAGTCTGGCACTCTGTTTCACTTGAAGTGAATGTAAAATAAATTTTATTAAGGCATCAAGTGTCTGATAACTTTCATATAAATGGGAATCCTCAATATTCTAGCCTGCTTTATGTCTTAAGCAATAAGAGCAATTATCAAACTATTGTACAAATAAAACTGTGCATGGACTTGAGTCCAATTACCTTATACACGAGCTGTCCCTCTGGGCAGTAGTATTTCCAAGATCCTACCGGCCAGAGGGACAAGATCACAGAAAACTGAAAATATTTAACTGTAGAGCCATTCTAGTGTGGTATAAAACTAAAGAACAATGTTTCAAACTATTCTACAAATAAAAATGTGCATGCACTTAACCCTTTAAACCCATGAGAGAAAAACCTTATTTTTCTAAAATTATAACCATAGATCGAAAGACCACAAGTAATGTACCAGTTAAAAGGTATTGTTTGGGGTATGTCCTAAATCACCATAACAGACATACAAGGTGTCACAAATTGAATTGAGGAGTCTTCAAAGTAAAAAAATGAAAACGTTCAAAAATACCTTATTCCTTGTATATATTGGGTATACCCCTAAACAATAGCTTAATTTGCAGCTCTGGGTGTGCAGATTTTTATCAGATATTCACTTGACCGTAAAATTGTAAAGCGTAAAAGTTTCAAAAACTTGAGGGGTGTTTAATCAAGTCTGATTCAGGAGGGGGGTATGATTTCATGCTTTCAATGTAAAGATATCTCAAAGATCCTTTTGGCGTCTAAATTTGAAATGAACTGGCCAAATATTAAGCTTATTATAACATTTTGTGCCATATGGCACTATCGGGACTTAAAGGGTTAAGTCCAGTTACCTTATACACAAGCTGTCCCTCTGGCTGGTAGTATTTTCAAGATCCTACCGGCCAGAGGGACAAGATCACAGAAAACTGAAAATATTACTGTAGAGTGATAATCGAGATCACTAAGCTAGAAATTCAAATCCTGTGGCCAAGATAATCGGTTACGGATCGAAATGGAGCCGAAATGGAAAGCAAGAGCTGGAAAACCAGCAATTCTCGAGCGGTTACGATAAACTTCGAAACCTTGGGAGAAAGCGAATGGGAAGAAGAGTTATCGACGGCTGCCATGAGGCAATTCTTACGAGATTAGACCATTTTTGTGGAATTTACAGAGCTTTGAGTGCAGGCCGTCGAGCCAGTGGGTCGCTCGCCTTTCATTTCTCTTTAGGGGAAGCAAACCGCCAGAAAGTAAAACTCGCCTAAATGACTCTAAACCACCTCCAGGAACCCAGAGACATTAAAACAACGCAATGCAAACATAAGGTAAGCCATTTTATTCAAATTATTTTCTACACATAGCATTTAGAGTAATGTTCGAAGCATTCTTACATTGTCTTATAAATGGCTAAAATTGTAACGTAATCGCCAACAACATGGGCCGCCTGTGATGCACGGCATTGATCAGAGACCCCTAACCTGGGTCAGACGATGCAAGAAAGGTAGTTTAAAATTAACCTAACTCGGTTAATAAATCTATTGTTCTTCAATTAATTTCCATGGTAACCATTAACCCGGTTCAAGTTCAATGAACTGCCGAAAATAGCGGCCACTCATGATTTTTCGATTTTTCTGGAAGAAAAAATAGGGGGTCCAGATGGGCGTCCAAATGGGGGTCCAAATGGAGGTCCAGAAGGGGTTCCAGAAGGGGGTCCAGAAGGGGTCCAGATGGGGGTCCAAAAGGGGGTCCAGCAGAGGGTCCAGATTGAGGGGTCCACGTTTTGTACCGTGTGAAAAACCGTCTCTTTACAACCAGTTTTCCATAACATTACAAAACAAAAAGCTCATCACAAAAACTTGTTTTAGCAGAGATTTTAAACAGGGCATGGGTTTGTTTTTAGACCAGGACAGATGAAAATTGAATTTGTAGAAAAAACTCAACAGTCCTCGATCTAACATCACAGTATTCTAAAATTATTTAATGCCCACTTATTGTTTTTCACGATTTTTGAGTTTTTTTTTTTGTAAAAAAATACCTCTTAGTCGGCGCATCGGGTATGTTATGGATGGGTCAATGGATGAGCAAGTGAGTGAGTGAGTGAGTGAGTGAGTGAGTGAGTGAGTGAGAGATGTATGTATGTCACACCAATCAGACCGGATCTACCATAAACAGCCAATCAAATTTCTTGTTTTAAAGGTAAATGGTATGTGAGAAGATCTGATCCCGATAGAGTTCAGAATGGCTGTATTTATTCCTCTATAAAAGAGGAGGAAGTATTCATATATTGGGTTTACTTTGACATTTTCTGTGGGTTAGGCAGAGTATTTTAGTTATAAACAAGATGAGCCTTGAGGTTTGAAACAGTTCATCAGTTAGTAGTATGCAAATGGGATGAGATACTCAGTTTCATTTTTAGTTACAAAGGTAACTTGATAATTCTGTTTTCACAAGGGGTAAATTCAATTAGAGGTCACGAATCGTCGCTTCTAGTTCTTAGGACATGTTTTAGAGAAGATGAGACTTTAGATTTGAAAGAGTTCTAACATTTACAATAGTAAGTGCAGGTAACGATTGTTTTGTTCTTGTTGCATGCAAATATAACGAGATATTTTTATTTTTTAGTTACAAAGGGTAATTTGACACTCTTGTTTTTCACAAGGGAGTAAATTCAATTAGAGCTGACGAATCGTCACTACTCTTTCCCACAAGGTGTTTGCTATCTTTAGTTACAAATGGTAACTTAACACTTTGGTTTTTTATATGGGAGTTAATTCTATTAGTACCGACAAGTTATCGGCTATTGTTTCCAGGATATTAAACAAAAAAGAAGCTTTCAATTCTGGACGGTTTTTACGTCTTTTCAGTAGCAGTTTAATAGTTTTAATAGATGACATTCATTTCAGTCCGATATTTTTAAAGGTAAAAAGTACGAGAACTGCTCAAATGTTCTTTGAAGACTGCGTGGCACCAAGTTAAAGTGCAATTTAATTAAATCAGACTTTCAACGTGTCAGAGAGGTTTTTTTTGTCTTTCTTTCTATTTTTGGTGAAGTAGTGTTGTGTTGTGTTGTGTAAAAAGGGTAAACTTATGACTTGTATAAAATGCGAAAAGGTCTCTTATTTAACTTGAGTCAGTTCTGAGCAAAAAGTCCCTCTTGGGGGTTGGAAGGGCTATGTGATCGGTGAGTGAGGGAGTTATGCATGTGCGCGTGTCACACCAATCACAGTGTGGGTTGTATCAAAGAACGAATCAAATTGCCTGTTAGAAAATAAGATGGTATCTACATTAATCTGGAGATTTGTCAGATTACTGTACTTTGTTCAGTCAAACATTTTATGGCTTACTATTTAGCTATCTTACCATGACCGATGTAACATCGCACGTACATCATAAACTCGCAGTTTCTTTCTTGCTGTACATCGTGACCAAAAACACTTGTCAAATTAACCAAATCATTACTGTTAACAGCTCCATAAATGCTCCTATCTCCAACACTTCACAAAAAAAAAAATAACTCTTGCACGCCTTGCGTGCCTATGTTTTCCAGTATGCTAGTAGCATTCATACTTATAATACTAGATATGTTGCTAGCCAAAACCTAGCTCTGCAAATCACGAGTCAGAACAAACAGTGAACAAACACCGGGAAACAAACTATATCCTTTATCCTATATGGCTTCCGGCAAGTATATTTTGCAGGTTGCAGGGTGCAGGTCGAAATTTAATTATAAGTGGAAAATCACTGGCACTTATTAATAACCTATATACTCGTCAGGGGTTCTTACATAAGGTAGTACCCCTCTTTCACATAGTGAAAACACAATCGATCCACAATAAATACTTATCGATCGACACAGTGAGACCAGTGAAACCTCTTCAAAGCCATCTGGATGGCCGCTCCACAGATGTTTCCATCTATTCCAGATTTGGCTCGGGTCTTCCCTCAACAACAGAAGATTCCCGTTAAGTGTCTAGAGTAAAATAAAGCATTGTTGTCATTGTTGTTGTTGTCAGTAGATGAGGGGGGGAGGGGTGGTGGTGGTGGTGGTGGTGGTGGTGAACCAAGGGGTCATGTGAATAGTTCCTCAGTGTAATACTGCTTCTCTTCTTTAGGTGCCACTTTTGATCTCAAAGGGGTATTCTGGGGTTGTTGTAGTGTACCTGCGTGTGGGTTACCAAGAGGCAAAGATAACATATTTTGGAATACTGGAAACCTCATGTCTCAAGATTTAGCCCTTCACTGGGGCAACTGAAGCCCGGCTTTATAAGCAGATGACTGAATCCAATCTTCTACTCCCTTCCCTCAACCTTTTACATTTTTTTTGGAGGGCCCCACTGAAAACTGCCACTGCAAGTTGGGTTCCCTACCAACTATTGCCGTGGTAACTGTTAAGTGATCACAAAGTTATTTCATCTCTTCCAAATTTCAGTGATGGCTTCATTTGTTCTAGTGATATCCAGATCACTGATCTAATTACTCAATTGACAATTAATTAGCAAGACTAACCTTAAAATGACTTATGGGTGTCAGTCTATCATGAAACAAACCTTAAGTGGGGAGGGAGAACTGAGTGTTCAATTCTTTCTGCATAACCCCTCTTCAACTATATTATGCAATTGCTTTCCAAGATCTATGAAAAAGTAGCCTGAATTGGGAAGTATGCGAATTGAGATAGCTGATAATCCCTCCATAATAACATTAGGCTTGAAAACCTGTGGATCCATTTCCCAACTGGTCTAATAGGCCTGATCATGATTTTCAACGCCATCTTGACGCATAGGCAAAGTGGTCAGAAATATCAGTATTTGTATGTGAATTAGGCTCGATTTCCACCTCTCTCTCTCTCATATCCAGTCCAGTGGCGGATCCAGGGGAGGGCCCCCCCCCCCCTTATTTTGGGTAAAAAAAAAGACGAACTCACAGAAGGAAGAAAAGCCAGCAGGGCAAGCAAAACAAGACTGCGCCCCCCCCCCCCCCCTTCAGCTCAAAGTCTGGATCCGCCACTACAGTCTTTGTTCCTCCCCAAGAGCAAGGAGTGCAGGGGAGGAGGGTGGGCTCGTTTCCCGAACAGCAGCAAATAACTTGTTCAAAAATGGAATTTTACACAATTGCAATGTTAAAATACTGGGTGAATCGCAACGTTAAACTAGTGAGACAATCTCAGATAGTGCAGAGTGCAATTGATAGCTCTGGTACAATAGTCCTATAAGTACTCACCCCTACTCAGTTCACTTCCGGTTTGTGTCTACCTTGGTAGTCTGCTACGGCTTTTCCTCTTTGCAGTGTGTGTTTCAAGGTTTTATTTTCATTCAAGGTCCAAAAATTACGCACAAATTAATTACTACAGGTGTTTTACATTGATTTTCGTCCATTTTAAATTCAATAATACGCTGAAGCAGCAAACGTGACAATTTAGCTCTTCACGCCAACTTTAACTTGATACTTTTGTTTTCCTCGCAAAGGCATGTAATATGAAACCCTTCTCCAAAACATACAGAAGATGTCCTTGTTTTTTGGAGATAAATGAAAGAAAGTTAAATATCTGATGTAGTGATGAAGAAACGGAACAGAAATGATGTTGTTCTACTAAAAATGCAAATTTTTACTGATGAACAAGAACTAATTTAATTATCAGATATAGTCACGAAATACCTGACTTTCTTTTTCAGTTGCCGCCTTTGTTGTTAACAATAAAACAATTCAAAATTAACACACAACGATATTGATGGCTGAGAAACATTTCAACGAAAAGTATTGAAGATAAACAGCGCTACTTGGCCAATATGAATGAGTCTCCTCGAAGACTGATTAAATTAATTTGCGCTTTCATTAGGTGCCACGGTGTCTGCAGCAATATTTGAGCATTTTCCTGGTTTCTTTTGTTACAAATTTACAATTTGTAGAGTATTAAAGCCACTAACTTGGGAACTTTTTGGTCTCTCTTACAGACACAATTAAGGCAAGAAATAAACATTAGCTGCTAAGGAGAAGCAATACATTTGAACCCTGACAAGCACACTATTGTAGATTGAAAACAGCAGATGATATTCGTTGAACCGACCTGTGTGTGATTCTAAAAGATACGCAGCCCCAGCAACGTTTCACTTTTGCAATAAAAAGGGACAATTGGTGCTACCTGAAAAATAACTGCCGTCCTTGGTCACATGACATGATATATAAAATACCGTGTGGAAAGATAGTGTATAACACCAACGATGCTAGAACGCATGCGTCTTACATTTTGAGCTCTACCATAAGGAAAACCACTCAACATTTGTGCACGATTCCATATGCAATGTATCCTTCACCTAATATAGAAGCCACGAACGCTAACTAATCTACGCATGCGTTTAGGGCAAATTAGTTTTGTTCTAAGGAGAATGGTACCACAAGGAGAGCAAGGGGTTACCTGGAACAAATATATAGCTTTGCAATGTTCAGAGCTAAGTAACGGGAATGGAATGTGTTTTACGTAGTGTACACATGTACCTTTCCCACCCTACCCCTACTACTTCCTTGCCTCTAGACTAATTAATTGACTGAAATTAATTGATTAAACAAACATTAAAGTTTACACCTCAGTGCCATAGGGCCTTAACGCCTTATTTCCTTAGGGCCAGGCAGCTCCCATAACCATCCCAATAGTGCACTTTGCACTAAAAAGGTAGAAGATTGCATTCACCAAGTGTGAAGGATGTAACTTGACTAAATGACACTCAGTGAATTTTTATTTTCAGTACATATGTCTGCAAATTTGGCTGGGTAGATACGCTTCCCGAGAAAAACATTTATAGACAAATGTATTGGAAATCCCACTACGTTCTTCAAATTTGGTGAATACAATCTGCTACCTAGTATGATAAAGTTGTGATGCACAAGTTGTGCAAAATTCAGTATTTAAAAAAAGTTCTTAATTTTGTCGTCTGATTCCCACACAAACACTGTAATTTCTGACCACTTTGCCTACCCATCAAGATGGCATCAAAAACAGTGATAGGCCTATTAGTTTTAAGGTAACTTACCCCCATCTTTTTCAATCTAGAATTGGCTAAAAGAAATGACTGCTCAGGTACTTGCCATTAATAGCATAACCTGCGAACAGGCTCCCGGCAAGGACGGAAAGAAAATTTTGGGGAGCACGAAACAGAAGAATTCGGAGAGTGAAGCGATCAGGGCAGGAGCCTGTAATTGCAGGCTATTAAAATAGCAATACATGTATCTACTTACAAATACTTTCAATGTGGTGCTCCCTGTTCTACTAGAAATTCTGAAAATTTGGGTAAGCAGGCAAATGGTTTGGAAATTTCCTGGTAAATATTACGTCTGAAGATAATCTAAAAATTGTTGGATTTTTAGAATTCAAACCATTCAGACAAATTTTGGTGGCACAATTAGATGGAATAGAAATTGCTATGACCAATTTTTTTTAAAAATTTGGGTGAACCGCTCAAGCTAGGTTGTTCTTTTTTCGTAAATCCCAGGATAATTTTCCAGTCTATCACAGTCAGTTTCATGCGCTACTGAACATAAAGCGCCATTTAGTTTGTCTCATCACGTATAATGAATATTTATCACCTAAAATGTGCAACCAGTTAAAATATAGTATATGCAATTACCTGTACATACCACAAAATGAAAAGATTTCTTAAATTTACCGATAAGCTCTCCTATTGCGAGACTACCGCCCCACGTAGTCAAAAATTTTAAATATGCTGTGATAGACTCCAGGAACACTGTTACATTTTGTGTCAATTTATACACGATTTTTTAAATACAAATACGATAATTAACACTTCCTGTTGCCCGAACATGGAGGAATATTTCCCTAAAGAAAGTAAAGCGAATCATCACTTAAGAAATTAAAAACTTAACATTTTTCATAAAATCGTTCGAAAACTAGACGGGATATTGTGCAACTCTCAATTTGAAGCACTTATTGTCTGTTAATTTGCAACTTTTTAGTTCACTATATCGGAACAAGTAACACTAAAATTAATTTTACGCGTTTTTGGCGTGTCTTTTCTTCATTTCCGAGGAAGGCTTCAGTGTTCCATTTTTATGATTCTTTGCTGAAGATTTTTTGATCTTCTTCGCCAAGCTTTTCTTCTTTCTTTTGTCCTCGGGCTTCAATAATCTCGTGTTTACCTCGATAGCGGCTAGCGTCCCAACAATCGGTCCGAGCCAAAACACGAACAAATGCTCCCATATTACTTCCTTCTTCGTGCAAAACACAAACGAATGAGCAGTGGCCAGGGCTGGATTCATCCATGTTCCAGTGGTTTCGGCGAGAAAGTAACTAACCAGGACGCACAACGCCGATCGAATGACAGGGTTGAACTTCTTGAGTCCGCCACGCGACAAGAAGTCACTGATTGTCGTCACGAACGTGCCCAAAATTTCGATCGAAATTCCGTACAACAGAGAAACTTCCAGTGTAGATCGCAAACCCTTCCTCACTTGCTGATGGTGTAGATCACTCCACGTTGACTTCCACAGCATTTGAATGAACGGAAAGCTCAGAAGGGCGCCAAAAAGTTGAAATACAATTTTCGTTACATTGTCCGCTATCCAATACCCTTTCTTGTACACGAAGTCTTCCATAAGGCCACATGGATTCGCGAATGCTCCCTCGAAAATGTATTCGGCATTTTTTAATGTTAACAGGCAAAAAGAACAGAACAGTGCAATCCAGACGTTATAGAATCTTCCGATGACTGATATCTCGAAGACGCAAACAGACAACTGAAAAGTGGAGATGAGTTCGTTGGCGTATATGTAGTACGTTTTTGGGAGTAGTCGCCGAAGAATTTCACGTAGAAATTCACCTACAAGGTAACCAGCAGCAATGGCAGCTAAAGACCAATGAAAACCCATTTTTTAGATGAAATCTGCTCAAATGTTCGAGCAGTCTTCAAACATGAAGTTCTCTAAGCTATGTCTAGAGTACCAATTCCGAGGATCAATCATGGTAGGGACGGGGCACCGGAACATCAACCATTCACTCCTCCCGTCCAAGTAATGTTTTGTCGACATTGCAAAATACACATAAGAGAGGGTTTGTAAACTTTGTTTTACTTGGGGGTACTTGGAAGACGATAGATCTGCTTCTGTAAAGCTAATAACACATTCGTAAAAAGAATTGAAGAAGAGATCTTTGCCCTACGGAAGCGTTGCTAAATAGTCTGCAGGGTGGGGAGGGAGGGAGGAAGTTATCAGGACACAAAACAGCTCACATGTCCAGACCAATCAGGTGATTCTCATATCAGGAGCTGAACTTTCAACCCTGTAACTAAGGCTATTAGTTTCACATATGCTAAACTAAA
This sequence comes from Orbicella faveolata, assembly GCF_042242905.1. NCBI lineage: Eukaryota > Metazoa > Cnidaria > Anthozoa > Scleractinia > Merulinidae > Orbicella > Orbicella faveolata. Next base: position 25,343,475 of record NW_028301540.1, read on the forward strand.
GAACATAGAGTGCTTCAATCTCGAAATAAAGTATCTTGAAAAAATTTGGAATGTCCCAAGGTGACAAATTTTTAGGATATTTCAATGCTATTTAGAAGTGAGTGGTAATGGTAGCAGAACCTATATATTTTGACATATTTTTTGTATAATTTTACAAATACATGAACACAGTGACTGCATACTAAATGTTCCATAACTGATTTACAAATTTTGTCAAAATTATTTTTGTGACAAGTTGACCTTTAAAAACACTGCAAACCTATGATTAGGACACAACACTTCTCTCCATTGGTTACTATATTATTGGCTTAGAAATTATTGAGGCATAACAATATTAAATAAAATACCAGTTTCATAGACTTAAATGAAAATCCTTAGGCAATATTATTAGTCTTGGATATTAGCCTTGGCTGATTTTGACTACAGTCGAACCTCCCGTAACTAACCACCCAAAATCTCAAACCTAAGTGGTCGCTTACGGGAGGTGGCCGCTTATGAGAGATTAGACCATATTGGGACAAAACTTTGCCTCATTAACATATTGTAAACTGCAGAGCCTTACCACATGTTTTAAATGTTGTATTCGCATGAAAAGTACTTCCCATTGAGAAATGTCCGTCTCATGTACTTTCCAGGAATGCAAAAATGTTACAACACTTTAAATCCAATTTTCACTCTGTTATCTGTCAAGCAGTCACTTACAGGAGGTTAGATACAAAAGAAAATTTCAAACTTTTAGTTCTGAAAGTGGTTGCAGTCGCTTGCGAGAGGTGGCTGCTTACAAGAGGTTCCAAATACTTGTAGTGATTTGACTTGAAAACTTTTGGTATTTTGGAAAACTAGTCACTGAGGAGAGGTGGTCACTTACAAGAGGTTGTCCCAAGTGGAGGTTCGACTGTAATTGTTAGCCAAAACCTTTTGGCCCATCAAGTAATCAAAAAGGTGGCACAGGCAAACAAAAGATAATTCATTTAGGAGGTAGCCTGTGAATAAAGCCCCCTCTCTCCACTCCCGATAGGCTATAGTTTGGCATTTTGTGAGAAACACTGAACAAATTTGCATGCTAGCGTTTAGGCTACCTGGTCTACTTCATGTCCCTGTTATTTCAAGAATCAAGTTCAACAACTTATAAATTAGATATGTATTTAAACACACACATGGATTTTAAATATTATTTACCTTCTAAAATGATTCATTTTGTAACACTTTAAATTGATCTTTTTATAAGTTAAGTGATCAAAACTAGACTGTCACTCATTCCTCTTTAGATCAACAAGAAAGTAGAAACACTTGTACAGTGTGACCTGAAGGAGTGCACTTTAACAGATTGGTAATAAGGTTTTCTTGGCATGTTTATCTTTTCAGCAGAGATCAAAGCCCCTACGGACAGAATATTTTCTTTTTCATTTCATATCTGACACTTACCTAATCTGTTCATTTTGGTAGATTACTTATTGATTTGTAGGATTGTGTCTGCCTGGAAATACAATTGTTCTTCACAGAATCTCCCAAAATGAACAGCACTCTGGGTCAGAGGAAAACAGGCAGACTAAGCTATGCTGATCTCTCTTTCTACCTTTATAATTCTTCAAGGCTCATCCATCCAATATGATACACACTAAATATTTTTAGCTATAATTAATCAGAATTCAAGGACCACTGGGTTACTGTGAACTAGCATCTCCATCATCTGCAGAGGAAAAATGTATACAAAGAGTCAAGAACACAGTTCTACATGTATGTGTCAAGAGCCTTCACCAATCTGATTGGATATTGCTCTGAGGTCGCTCACACTCCCTCTGCTGCAGAACCATCTCTGAATCAATTGAAACCTTAGGATTTACTAGATACAATGCACACAAGTTGATTTTGATTGTGAGGAGGTGGTGACCTAATGGTTAGTACACTGCACTCCAGATTAATCGATTCAGGTTCAAGCCCTGGCTGGGGTACATGTAGTTGGGTTTTGTTTTTTTGGGGACAAGACACTTTTATAATCTCACAGTGCCTCTCTCCATCCAGGGATGGTTTGTTCAAAAGCCAGTTAACACTAACCCAGGTTAAAAAGTAACTGACTGAAGTATCAATTTTTCTTGTATAAACAGTTTTTGCTGCTTTGGGTTTGTGTAGTTTGAGATTATTCAAACTCAGAACTGAAAGACAAACAATATAAATTGAAACCGTCACCAGAAAGTTACAAAACTGAAATCAAAATTCTTGCTAATCCTGGGTTAGCTTAATCAGGCTTTGAACAACCTGGCCCAGGAGTAGGTAGTAGTGGATTATCCCGGCAACCTGACAGAATGCTGAGGAGTAAACTGTAAAGGACTAGCATCGGATCCAGGGGGGAAGCATACTTGTAGCCACTCTAAGCTACAGAAACTGGAGTTAAATGTTGAGAGCTAGGAGCCAGTTGGGCTTTACTTCTTCTTTACTTTACTAGCTATAATGTTGCAATGTTGCAATGTCCAATTGATGCATTTCTAACCTGGTTTGGGATCTTGTCCTTCCCCGGGTTGATTCTGTGCTCTGTGTTGATCGACGGCAGCCTGGGCCTGGCCTCTTAACTGATCAAACAACTCTGGATTGGACTGCTGCATCTGTTCACCGAACTGTTGGGCACTGAAGCAACCAAGTTTATTAACGTCTTTCAATTTTAGACATTCACGGGTGTCTACCTTTTCTCTGAATGGAACAATTTCCACCACTTGACTATGGTAAGGCCATTATTAACAAAGCTTTAAACAAATGGGCAGGGTATTGGCCAGGAATTCAAAAAGTAGCCATCCAAAATTCTATACAAGTATATGTGACTAAAAACCTAACCTTATAGACATCCAGGGCTGTGCTCCCTTAATATGTTATGCAGTTTTAAGTGAAAATTTGTTAAATGATGTCTAAATTTTCAGAAAAGGCACTCATCAGTCAGAAATTCAACAATCCAGAAGAGGAAAAAAAAAATAGTCCAAAATGTGGGCAGCTGATCTACAACCCTGCACAAACATGAACACACTATAAAAGACAAGCCTCTTTCTGTCAACCTTGAGTAAATGACCCAATAGGGTTTCCAAACTGGTTGTCTACGAGTTCTTCTATTCAAACATTATTCCAAAAGATGCCAATTGATAATTACATGTATGAGGTACAATACATGCATTTTTAAATGCAAAAAGCCTATGCCAATAATTATATCAAACAGCTTTAGCAAAACATGAGATGGCATGTGTGAAATGCAACTTACGCTTGAAAAATGCCAGCGGCACCTCCACCACCTCCTGCACCGCCTCCCATCATATTTGTCATCCTAAAAGCACAATAAATTAATAGAAATGACATAAACTTGGAAAAAAATCTGAGTTCCAGATGGGATTTGAACCCATGAGCCTTGGTGATCTAGCTGGATGCTCTAACCACCGAGCTACTGGAGATTCTATGGTGAGCAAGGGTGAAATGTGGGTCTGTGACTGGAACTGCATCACGTGGTCACACAATAATGACTTGGCACATACATGTATGAACTCATAACTGCATCACGCAGTTACACTGAGGCATATCAAAGATGCAACCAACATCCCTTCAAAGTGAACTTATTATAAGAAATATGTCAAATACTAAATGCAGAAATGAAATCAACTCGGAAAAAATTTGAGTTCCCGATGGGATATGAACCCTTGACCCTCTAGAACTAGGATGTTTTTTTTTCAAGTTGATATCATTTCTACATGTAATATTTCTTATAATACTCAAATTAATAGACCTTATAAATACTATAGTTACAGTTAAATACTCTGACAGTATTTTAAATGGTCATTTTATACAAGCAAGAGTATTTATAGCATTGCAATGTTTCTGATACCATGCACTTACACCGTACAACAGGACTCTGTGGAGACTAACAACAATTAAAAGATGCATGTGCCCATGGATGGAAGGAAATAATCTGTGGATCAAGCATCATACACTGTGCTTTTGATAAGACCTGGCATTCTCCAGAACTCCAGGGTATTCTGTCGTGAATCATCAGCTTTAACGTTCAGCAGTTTTTGAAAACTGGTCCTCAAGAGGAGGTTGTTATATCAGCTTCTAACTTATTGCTTTCAGATGGGTGCTGAACCAGGACAACCATCTACTTCAAATCGTATTACTAGTAGAGGCACTACATGCAGTATCTCAGTATTTTACTACATCAAAACTTATACTTACATTTGCTGAACACCTGGGTTACTCATAAAGGTTTGGGCCTGAAATGAAATTAAAGAAATTTAGCATTACTATAACTAGGACAAATAATCAGTTTGTCCCATAACCTCGTAAGTATACATGACTGTACAATCCCTAGGAATTTGCGGGTACTTGAAAAAAATGCCCATTAAAAATTGAGATGAGTTCACAGACACAATGACTCAGGACATAAACAAAGTACTATGTATACAGTGCACAGTACATAACACATTCATATAATTATGCAGTCTTGATTTCAATTTCTTTCCTTGGTTTAGTGCATAAAAGGAATCTACATATAATAATAATAATAATAATAATAATGAGGACGATAATAATAATAATAATAATAATAATAATAATAATAATAATAATAAACATATGCAAAAAGTGACAGCCAGCAAACCGGCCTACTCAATATTGTAAAGACATTCAGCAATGATATCAAGATGGAATTCAGGCTGGACAAATGCGCTAAAGCCACATTCAAAAGAGGAAAGCTGACAGAAACTTCCGATTTACAACTTGACATTGACACCTGTATCAAGGAACTAGACCAAGAGAACACATATAAATACCTTGGCGTGGATGAAGGTGATGGTATACAGCATGCCAAGATGAAAGAAAGAGTGAGGAAGGAATACTAACGCAGAGTAAGGATGGTCCTAAAAACGGAGCTCAATGCTGCCAATAGATTTGAGGCAATCAACACCTTAGCTATCCCAGTGGTAACCTACAGTTTTAACATAATCGACTGGAAGATGAGTGAAATCAAGAGGTTAGACACAAAAACAAGAAAACTACTCACCCTATCAAAAATGCATCACACAAAAGCAGATGTAGACAGACTCTACCTCCCAAGAAATGCTGGTGGTAGGGGTCTTATCCAATTAGAAGCCTCCTACAAAACAACCACGATAGGGCTCGATACATACCTAAAGAACACTGATGATGCCCTAATCGAACTAGTGCAAGAACATGATGGCAGAAAGAAATTGTACTCTATACAAAGGCAAGCAGAACAATTCAAACAAGAACTAGACCTAACAATACCAGATAAACAAGCAGAAGAAACAACCGCCAAATATGCAAAGAGAACCAAACAAATGGCATGAAATAAGACCCAAGAAAAATTAACAAAGCAGTGGGAGAACAAAGCCCTACATGGAAGATACCCAAAGAGAATAAAGGAGGCAGATGTTGACCACCACAAAACCAACGAGTGGCTCAAAAGCAGTGGACTGAAGGCAGAAACGGAAGGATTCATAATCGCAGCCCAAGACCAAAGCCTAGCTACCAGATCATACCACGCCAGCATTATCAAAGATGGTACTAGCCCCCTATGCAGGATGTGTAACAAATACGACGAAACAATTGACCATATCGTGTCTGGGTGTCCTGAACTTGCAAAAACAGAATATACCCACAGACACGATAAAGCAGCCGCGTATATACATTGGAAAGTCTGTCACAACTATAATATAAAGACATCAGAAAAGTGGTATGACCATGAACTGCAAACAGTTACAGAAAACGAGGATGTCACGATATTATGGGACATGCCAATACACACAGACAGGAAAATAACAGCCAACAGACCCGATATAGTGATTAAAGACCACAAAATGAAAACCTGTAAATTTATTGACATGGCAGTACCATCAGACAGAAACACATCCGTGAAAGTCAGTGAAAAACTATCCAAATATAAGGACTTGGAAATCGAAACAAGCCGAATGTGGGGCATGAGAACGGAAACGATACCAGTTATCATTGGAGCACTTGGAGCTATCAAAAAGGGACTAGAAACTTATCTTGGAAGAATTCCTGGCCAATTAAGCATCAGTGAACTACAAAAGATAACCTTGCTAGGTACAGCACACATTTTGAGGAGGGTGCTATCAAGCTAAAAACTGGCTATCCCCTAGTGCCCCAGGACCATGGTTTGGTCTCGGCCCTAAGGACTCTAAGCAAACATTACGTGAGGACGATAATAATAATAATAATAATAATAATAATAATAATAATAATAATAATAATAATAATAATAATAACCTCGTAAGTATACATGACTGTACACTCCCTAGGAATTTGGGGGTACTTGAAAAAAATGCCCATTAAAAATTGAGATGAGTTCACAGACACAATGACTCAGGACATAAACAAAGTACTATGTATACAGTCTACAGTACATAACACATTCATATAATTATGCAGTCTTGATTTCCATTTCTTTCCTTGGTTTAGTGCATAAAAGGAATCTACATATAATAATAATAATAATAATAATAATAATAATAATAATAATAATGAGGACGATAACAATAATAATAATAATAATAATAATAATAATAATTACAGGTCACAATTGTACAGAAGCTGAACGTGAGCTATTGGCACTGCCAGTGAGAATGGGAGGTATGGGCCTAATAAATCCGAGCCAAACAGCAGCTTTAGAGTATGCAGCATCAGCCAACATCTCTGGTCCACTAGCCCATCAAATGAAATCACAGTCGCATAAGCCACCAGACAAAAGTGAAGTACACGCTGTACAACGGGAGATGAGCCAAGTGAAGTATCACTATCTGAAGGAAAAACTTGATGAGGTGAAGGGCTCGATTTCAGGAAAAATTTTGAGAGCTGTCGACCTTGCCACTCAGAAAGGTGCTTCTAGTTGGCTTACTGTTTTGCCAATTAGAGATATGAATTTTGATTTAAACAAGAGTGAGCTCCGAGACGCTGTGAAACTCAGGTACGACTGGGAAGTTCCTGATACTCCCTCTGTTTGTGTTTGCGGGGACATATTCAATGTGGATCATGCTATGATATGCAAAAGAGGCGGACTTATCATCCAACGCCATAATGAACTACGGGATTTGGAGGCAGAACTGCTTAGCATGGTATGCGATGGTGTCGAAACCGAACCAGTTTTGCAAGACATCACAGGAGAAGATTTGAATAGGGGAGCCAACACCACCCCTGATGCGCGGCTGGATATAGTTGCTAGGGGATTCTGGGAGAGGCAGAGGTCGGCTTTTTTTGATGTCAGAGTATGCCATCCGAATGCAGACTCCAATAGAGATTTGGATCCAGACTAGATAATCAGGCAGCACGAAACAGAGAAGAAGCACCAGTATGCCAGCCATGTGTTAGAAGTAGAGCAAGCTACATTCACGCCATTAGTTTTTAGCACAACGGGTGGAAGGGCAGTGGAATGTAATCGATACCATAGTAGACTTGCTGAGTTAGTTGCTACAAAGAAGGGCGAAAGTTATGCGACTACCATGTCATGGATCAGGGCAAGAGTATCTTTTGCGCTGCTAAGATCAGCATTACTTTGTTTAAGAGGCTCGCGAGCTCCTAGGAGAGTCCACTTACTGTAGAACTGTCGGGCATTGATTTATATATCAAAAAAGGACATGCAAATATTTGTTAAGGCAATTGAGAATGCTATTTCCGGGGAACTCTAGCCGAAGCCACGAGCACTGAGCCAAGAAGTGGACCTGCATATAGCTACAGTGCATTTTTAAGGTAGAGTTTTTGCCATTTAAATGTGTAGAGTATTTTTTACTATTCTTATTTAAATTTTTTCGACAAATGACAATAGACAAATTTATAAGGGTTGTAAAGAATGAGTGTAATTTGTAATTCGTTTGTAAGTTAGTGTTTCCCTGATATATATATTGTCCTAAGAATTTTTACAGTTGTAATTTTTTTATAAGCCACTAATAAACATTATTATTATTATTATTATTAAAATAATAATAATAATAATAATTAACATAATGTAATATTAACTAAAAGTTTTTTTTCCAAGAAGAAGAATTTTTGAAGTAACTTTTTGAAAGAAATTGTTCTTGTGAGTAATAATAATGTTGAAAGACAGCGTGCATTTCCAGAACTAAATGCAAATCTAATTCACCAGCAACTCATAGTGAATGATACTGTTTGTTCATTGGCTCACTTATTACCAATGACTTTCCATTCTCAGGAATGAAACATGAAGTACACTGTAGTATAAGGAATGGAATCACATTTTACATGTATTAAAGTTAACACATGTACTAGCCAAGAAAAAAGACATACCATATCCATGATTGCAGGGTTTGTTAACAGGCTGCCCAAATCAAGTCCTCCTAAATTTGGAACACCTAGAGGCAAAAAATTGCAAAGAAAAGGATATTTTGACTTGAGATCCAATCATTCAGTTGCATTTGGTGATTAATTCATACCAACTGGGCAACTGTACACTTTACAGTAAAACAAAACTTCAAAAGAACTTGTTTAAGATACAGTGGAAGTTTGAACTTGAAAATATCACTGATTATTTCTGGCCATCCTTGGAAAAGTGTACTGTAACTGTAACTGTAATAATAATAATAATAATAATAATAATAATAATAATAATAATAACAACAACAACAATGTTCAATAACAACAACAACAATAGTAATAATAACAATAATAATAATAATAATAATTATAATACTTTATTTATATAGCACTATTTCCCTTTAGCTCAATAGCACTTTACAACTGTACAACAAAACCATACAATCATGTACTTTGGGGAGCAAAGTACAATTATCTTCAGTTAACCTTACAGATTTAGAAGTCTTCAGAGCTCCAACTAAATTTAACTGATTAAGGAGCATTGTGGGAAGGTTTGGGATCACTATGTCTATCACTTAGTTTAACAGACCACAGCTAAGCCCATTGACATAATTTATAACACAAAAAACCCTATTACATTTGTCCGATATGTACTACAATAAAGAGTCTTTTTCACATACTGACCTCCTGGAGCAGGTCTGGTGTTACCAACCCCTCCTTGCTGGGATTCCCTAAGCTTTTCTTCCACCTGCGATAAGCTGCTTTGATAAAATGTGCTACCAGGCTCTAATTCTAGAGCCTTTGAAACAAATGAAACAACATGTCAGTTACTTCACAACATTCTCCAGATGAGAATTGTCTGAGTTCACAATGAATAGACTTGACAGAAACAAGTGACAATGATATCGTCAATAGCACTTCTTATTTTCGATGAAGTATTTCAATTAGAGTTTCATACCTTTGCATAGCTTTCCTTGGCTTTCTGGAGGTTGTTCAAATTGTGATATGATAAACTGAAATATATGAAAGACCCAGGGTAAACAAATCAATGTAAACCACGACCCAGGTGTCATTGATGGGAAGGTTACTACTTGTACATGTAACTGCCTTTGTCATCACACAAGAACAATGTAAGCTCACCCCATTCGTCCATAGGCCTTTCCATAATTGGGGTCCAGAGTTAGAGCTTTCTGGCAGTCATCTATTGCCTTTTGGTGTTCACCCATTTTGCTGTAGGCAGCAGCCCTACATAGAAGAAATATTGATCAAGACATGTCTTACGTCAGTGACAATATTGTCAGTGTTACTCCAGAAAACATCCACACTACCATACTGGGGTTTCTTTGTTTGAAAACCTCTCTTTGCCCAGCTAGAAATTCCAGTTGAGCTTCATTCTTTCCTTTTAAAAGTTTTATCGTTTGAGCTACCCCCCCTCCCATTACCATATATCAAATGAGCCTCAGTGGGATGAGCATGGATATTATCCAAAAACACAATGGATCCTGTCATTCTCTTCCACTGATCTGGTATTGTTAATAGTATGGAGAAACAACAAGTACCCTTACTTGACCAAGAGCCTATTATAGAAACCCTGTGATACTCTAGTGTACATGTACATGTATGTGTAAAAGATGGGAACATGGATTTAGCAGGATTTTCACAAACAATCAAAATGAAAGGTGACTGACAATAGAATCTCCACAAACCTGTTACAAGGAAAGACAGCATTAGCACTGTCCAATTCCATGGCTTTGGTATAACACAGTATTGCTTCGTTATACTTTTCTTCTTTCATCAACTGGTTTCCTAAGGAATGTACAGTGATATTTAACAATTAGACCCATAGCCCATAAGGCGAAGCCGAATGGGCTATTGACCCGTGGCCCTTGAGGGCGAAGGGTCTAACTGTTTTAGTATCACCCAACTAGTTGGACAGAAAAGGCAATAATAAAATTTAGCAAATGCAAGTTGAAGAAATATTTATTTGGGAATAAAATGAAAGAACGTGTCATGGTCGATTGCGCCAATTTCACTACTTGAGGACTATTACTAATAGTCCTCTAGTAGTGTAGCCTATTAAAATACAGGATTGCATTAATTAGTCCACTAGTTGGGTGATACTAAATATTGATAGACCTTTGAGACCTTTCACAAACTAGCACACTGTGTAATATACAGTATTGTAAAGTGCATGCTAATCACCTGTGCCAGAGCTATCTAGGCCATGTTCACTACATTGTATATATATGTACAATGTATCTAGACAAGAATGCTCAAGAAGGTCAGGATTCAGAATTTTGCTAGTGCTGGTCTAATGTTGGACTAGTGAGAGTTTTAATCTACTGTTCCACAGTCAACAAAACACCAGTGGTACACCACTTAAAGTATGGCATTGAAAGGAAGGGAAAGAAGGAATTTGGTGAGTTAAGGTTATAAGATGCTGGCATTATTGCACAGATTATACTGTACCTTCAGTTTTAAGTTCTTCTGCTTTGGCCCTGTCTTCGGCAGTAGGCTGAGCAGCTGTTGATCCTCCCCTTGTCTACAAACAGATAAAGAAATGTTTTCTAGAAACACTCAAATGTGGAAAGAGAAATACTTATCAAACTCATTTTAATCAGTACTTCATTAAGTTTAAGAAAAGGAAATCATGACCGAGACGGTCTTTGGATATCTGATCTTGATTAGCATAGATTTTTACAATTTTATTTCTCTGTTTTCTCCTTAGTTTTAGTTTGGACTGAGAAGCTATATCAACCTCTCAAGACAGTGTTTGACAATATTTCCAAACACCTTTAGGTTTGTCAAAAATACACCACTATGTATCATATTTTCAGCTCTCCTCTTAGCATTTGGAAATGTGGTCAAACATGGTCAAGAAGATTTGTGTTTTAATTTGATATTAATAATATATATAACCTTATTTATACATAACATATCTACAATGATCCTTCAATTTATGAAATTCATTTAGTTAGACACTAATAATGTAATTGCAAAAGAGAAATCTTACTGTAAGTTGCATTTATTTGTAACAGTTATGAATAAAATTCCAGTTAAATTAAGTCCATAATTCAAAGTACATTTAAAGAGACACAAACCTGGGTTGCAGTTTCAAATATTTCTCCTAGAGGTTTATCACACTTCAATGTTTCAACTTGTGTAGGGTCGTTTCTGTTTATATCATAAACAGCTTCTAAACACTGGATAGAAACTAGAAGAAAAAAAGTTTCTCTGTTCAAGTAACACACACAGATCTAGTAACAACCTTGTGAACTCTCAGACATCACCTCAAATTGATACTAACATCCCCAATGTGTGTGTCCAGAGAAAATCTATACCCACACCATGGAGGGACACTGGAAATTCTGAGGAGGAGGGAATTCTCAATAGCCAAATTTTCAAGGGAAAGTATGAAGCTAATTAAAACTGGAAATTCCCGGGAGGAGAGGAGTGCAAACCAAATAACCATTCTTGGGAGGTATGGATATTTTCTGGAGCCACACAGTATCTTAGATAGAACCTTTCGTGTTGAACAGAAGTATTTCTAATTAAAAGTTAACAATTTAACAACTTGCGCACTCTAAATTTTCATCTTAACTTTCTTCCAATCCTTGATCTCCAAGAATAAACTCCCAGCATACTCCAAACACAGTTTATGAATTATTATTACGAATTCTTCAAAAACATTTGTTATACTTTGCTCATTAATTTCTTGGGAAATTCATGAGAACTGAAAATTGAAAATTCAAATTTTGGTTTCTACTTTATTAATATTAATTTCAATTTCAATTTCCGGGAAAAATGGTAATAGATTTATATTTAACTTGTCCAAGAAAAAAAAGGGATTTTCTTTAAAAATGCCTTGGGAAATTGACTTTGTCAGATTTTAAAGTCTCCTGAGGAAAAAATACTGGTAACTTTACACCTTCTCAGTTTGGTTAACTGGGAAACTCCTGCAGTAACATGTGCAGGTAATGACTGATAGTTGATCAAGCATAAAGTGAAGTCCACAAGAAGATAACAAAAATATATACAATTATAATGTATTGGGACATTGAATTTTTTACCTTGCACCCCCTTCCCTCTCCCCCCCCCTCCCCCCCCCCCCCCCTGCCCCCCTTATGGTGAAACAGACTTTACTCAGTGCCCAAGGTTGCCCTCCATGGCGGGTTGGGGGCAGATAAAAAATGTATCATTTGTATACAGTGTACTATAAGAATTACTAGAATACAATTTTACCACAAATGTATCAAGCAATTAAAACAAATAGTGTGATTAAAAATTGAAGGTAGTCTTAAGATTCTGTTATATTGTATTGACTTTAACAATCGTAAAATGAAAGAGTCCACAGAACAAACTGTGATCACGAGAAAGGTCTTCTTACAAGTACATTTTGAGCGACACACACAGTTACAACAAATCCACCAAGCAGTTTGAGAAGATTTGCCCTAAACGTTACAATAGAGACGAAACTAACACGTGCGCGTTAAAAATGTACAATTAAGCAGACTTCACTCACCGTCTAAACTCTCCGCTGCATCGCCGATCACAGCACCGGATTTCAACTGCGAAGAAAGATGTTCGATAATGGCGAACGCTAGTCTCTGTGAATTCGACATATCTCCTATGAGGGTAATCAAGGCCTGGAAACTCTGAGATCGCAGTGAACTGGAAGGAAAGATGTCCTGAATTCGCTTTCAAATTCAGCCACGTTCACCCACTATTCAGTTCCTGTTTGCAAAAAGATGGCGGATCTTTCTTGAACCCGCAGTGTTTTGGACTGCGGTTGTTACTCGTTCCAGACTTCCTCGACACTTTAACCCGGTATATTCACACGTGAAAACTAGACAAAACTAGTTGCATCAGATGTTTGGGATCTTTTTGGGGGTCAAATCATTGTCTTTGTTCCGATCTACCGTATTTTCAAGACGTTTACACTACAGCAGGTACTTTTCATCTCAAATTGGCGAAATCATGAAGCTTTACAGTGACCGAGGAAACCCGGTCCTGCTTCGCATTTTGGCAGCAAAGAATCTGGCAGGCGTTCCACTGACCGTACAGTACATCAATTATGAAGGTAAAATTTAAGTTCACTTCCTCCGTGAAACGAAAACGAAACCGGAACTGTGATGGAATTTTAGGGATCTTTTGTTTTTAAGATAGCTGGTAATAAAGAAATAAACGTCTACAGTAAGACGTGTGATTTAAGCTCAGTGCTTCGTGATAAACTTCTCGATTCACTTTGGAATTTCTCAAGTGATGATTGTAATTTCTTTCTGATGCAAGATCAAATTCAGTAGATCGTATCATTATTCATTGTTGTAAAGAATTAGCAGGAAATCTTGAAAAACTGGTGCACAAACAAGAGGGAAACAAGATCTGTAGTTGTTCAACAAATGGTTGAAGTGATTTAAGGGGCGCGCGCTTTATGTGAATCACCTCCCAGCAAACTCCCCACCTCACCCATGCAACTATTTCTCTCTAGTAATTCTGAGCTAAGGTTTGCTCATTTATTTTTTTCTGAGAATTCTACATATTCCCGAAAAAGAATATTTGTCATCACAGATACTGCCTAGTATACTCCACACATTGAAGGTTATAGTTTGTATGGGAGAGTGTGGAGGGAGGGTAGAGATATAATGAGTTTCCTCATCCATGAAGGGCGTCTAAGATCTTGATTAACAAAAATACCTTTAATTAATCAGCTATATTTGGAATTTTTCTCCCACTTCCTTCTATAAAATTTCAGAAAACCCATACCTGGGAGGCAGGATGTCATTGGCAGGGAGACTCCCTGCTCTTTGCTTGAGATCCTGTCTCCCATAACCTTCCTGCCCTTTTTCCTCCTATGTTCCCACCCTTCTCCTCATTTCCCTTGCTATGTTAATAATTATTATTTTTAACTAGCTTAATGCTGCCAGTGGATCAGTTTTACATCTGTATTAATGTTTAAATGCATTGAAATAAAGTATGTGTACTAGATAGTGGATGTACATTTGATCAAATATATTTCAATACATTCAAACATATGAAATAAAGTGATTTCTAGTTTCTAAAGAAACTGTTGTACTTTGTTTGATAGAAGGTAAAAGGAGCACAGTGTCTATTTTTAGTTGAAGTTGCTATTACAGGTATACTGATAATGTATTGATCATTACGATAAAGATTAATAGGCTTCTTATCATCAGCCATGCTGGTTAATAATATCTTGTTTATATCTTGTTGACTTCCTTATTTTTTTTCTATTTTCAGACAAAAACAAATTTCACTGTCCAGGAAGTAGTAAGGTTTGTTTTACCCTGATCCCAGAGGCTTTTCTTTATTTTTCTCCACAGGAGAGAGCTGTGAGAGAGCCATGAAGCAGCAAACATGACTCGTGTTTTCACCACTTCATGGCTCTCTCTCAGCTCTCTCATGTGGAGAAAAATCAAGAAAAACCTCTGGGACCAGGGAAGATATGTTTGAACTTTTACTAATTAAATTATATTACTTTAATTATCAGCCACTAGTTGGAGTGTATATGAGTAGCTATCAGACTAAGAACAGACTCTTTATGGTTAAATATGACTTCAGACTATCATTAGCTTAAAATAGTTTTATTATAAGCTAATGACATTCTGAAGTCAGACTGTGTCATAAAATGTCTGTTCTTAAAAAAAACCCCTGGCTTGTTGATATTAACTTGAAAATGGTAAAGATGGTGACCTTTAACAATCCCATATGTGCAGAGTTAACTTCTTTGGTCGACGTTACAACAGTGATGGCCTGGTTATGAACACTCAAGATTTATTGTCTAGTAATTAATAAATAAATAATTTAGAACCAGGTGCCTTAAGAACTCAGTTTAGTGGATGTTGTCTCATGCAATTTAGATCCTCAAATTTCAACACTAGTTAGAGTAATTAATATTACTGTTTGTGTATTATAGCTTCCTGTGCTTGAAACTGATAGTGGAAGTTTATTAAACAGTCCAAATAGCATTTGCAGGTAAGTTTTGTAATGGTTCAGAGACACGCACATTTATTTTCAATATTAATGAGAGGTTGTCTTCAAAATGTATGGGCATTAAATGAAAATATAGAATCACAGGATGAATTAGGGCCAAAGAAACTGACAGAACAGAAACTAAAAGTACCAATGGAAACTAACTGTAATTATAAATAACTTAGTGCAGTCATCTTTTACAGATATCTCCTTGCACTGGGCAGAAAATCAAGTGAAGTCCCTGATCCTAACAAGGAAGCAGTCATTAATCAATGGGTGGAGTGGGAGAGTACATCTTTGCAGGTAGGTTTTTCCGTAGGTGAAGGAGAAGAGTACAGTAGATTGGACATCAGGAGGTAATGCAACTTTCTTTCATTGCAGCCTGTTCTTTTCTCTCATCTTGTGTTGTCCATTGGCTTGGGTAGACAGGATAGTGGCCATGTAGAGGATGTAAGGAATCTGTTGAGACATGCAGATGGAGAGTTATCATCACACATGTTTTTCTCTGGGGTATGAATTCAAACTGAGTACTAAATGCTCATTGTCCTTATTTTTTAGTGACCAAAGCAAACGTGTTGGACTCCTACCCTTTAATAAGGATTTCAATTTTGATTTGTTTTGTTTGGATTGTTACATGTAGTATTTTCTTCCCTGCTCCTCCTGCTCCCTTTAGTTTCAATTTGATCGTGATTTGACTGGCATAAGAGCCAGTAGATTTTTATTTGAGTGTCAAAATTAAATCTCATTTGCTTTGGTTTTGAATAACTAACAACACCAAGCGATCGATCTGCTTTTAAAAAACTCATGCCACTTTGTCATCCAGTCAGAAGTATAACCAAAACCAATGAATCAATATGAGTCACTCACACAGTTACATACTTTAAAAATACTTTGAGTCTTAACTGGTTCTTAGAAATGCGGAGCTCCTGGGCCAGTTTGTTCAAAGCCCGAATAAGCTAACCCAGGATAAGCGAGAATTTTGATTTGAGTTTGTAACTTTGCGGTGAGGTTTTCTGTACACTGTTTGGTCTTCTGTTTTAAGAGTAATCTCAAATAACACAAAACAAAAGCAGTGAAAAACATTTGTATACAAGAAAAATTTATACTTCGGTTAACTTTTGAGCCCGGCTTCTGAACAACATACTGTAGCCCTGATTTCAACAAGTTAATGTGAGCCTGCGATTCAATCAAAAACCAACACTTGGTCAGGGGGTAACTCAAAAAAAAGTCATGTGACCTCGATGAGTTCTAAACTTGAACCTGGGATATGATCACATGATTCTGGTCAGCGGATACCTTGTTTTTTGACCATAACATGGATGTCCAATATCCAGGGCTTCTGGTAGGTTGCGGAGAAAAAAGTCAAATTTCGAGGGATTTCCAGGGACGATTTTGCGAGAATTTTGTGGGAATTTTCAAGGCCAATTTCACTGAAAAATGATCGGTAAAACACGGCCGATTTCGCGAGGGTTTTCTGGCAAATTTCGCTAGAATATTGGTTTTGCGCTGATTTGAGGAACGTTTTTAATGAAACTAGGCGCTGTTAGAGCATTTACTCACTCAGGCTTTGTACCGCAATATGAAATCGTACTTCACAAGCAAGCTTATAGAACACAAGAAAAATAAATAAGAGAATCAGGATATTAAAAACACAAAAGTTACGCTTAGATATTTACTAATCAATTTGCTTGGTGGAATGTCTTCTTGTTGTTTGCCTCATCTTCAAAGTTTTGTTCTGTTTAGGTTGCGGTTTGCTCTATGTTTGACCACGAGGTTATTTTTAACAGAGAACATCATATGCTCTTTAACAACAATGCACTCTAGAAATGTGCCAATGACAAAGCTTTTTACATCGTGGCTGCTGCCCAGTTTTTAGCGACATTAATCTAAGAATGCCTGGTAATTTTGGGATGTTGTTTACTTGTTGCAGTGATGAAGTTGCAAGGTAATTTAGCAAGTTTACAGCAAGTAAGCAGCCCCAACAGCGAAAAAAACTTTCAAACATTGTGCCGATAAGTGTTTGGTAAGATTTCCAGCGAATTTCGCAGGATTTTGCATGTTTTTGTGAATTTCACGGGATTTTGCGGATTTACTCGAAATTCGGTGTATGGCCGCCATCTTGCGAGACTCAGTCGTCGCTGTCGTCGCCGTCATCGTTGCCGTCATGTACCCACGAGCAATAAATGCCGCTAGCCGTGATAACCATGAGAAAATCAATTCATGAGTTTCCTTAGCTTTTCTTTCCTATATGGGTATGGGGCTCTGCTTGGCAGCCCTTCGGGCCACCAGAGCTCTGCCATTAGAATGTGCATTTTGCTCTACACTTGATTGGTCTGAGTGATCTAACATTGGTTTTGGGTGTACCCATCAGCTAGGCCACAGTTGTTTGAAAGCTGGATAACACTATCCACTGGATAAATATCTATCCAGTGGATGAGTGTTAACAAAACAAACCACGCTATCCACTGGATAGTGATTTATAATTATCTGGTGTACAGCATTATCCACCTTTCAAATGGGCCAGGCCAGATCCAGCCCTTTAATGAAACAAAAAACTCGAATTTATTTAGAGAAGTTGTGATCAATTGCCATATACTACAAGACAACTCAACATCGAGGTGTACAGGACAGAATACGATTATTATTTAATTTTAATTAATTAATAAGTAAATGAACAATAAGTATACCATAGATTAATTTCTTTGCATACTTGACTACGTGACATAGAAAATTCATCAGCTTACTATTTTTTTGGTTTAAGGATCAAGTTGGATTAGCTGATGTCATTCTTTGGGGATCTCTTCATCCTTTGTTCATTAATGAATCTGGCTTCTCTGGTATGTATAATTGTCTTTGATTTGTTTCTATTCGTGTACGTGTACAGTAGTGTATTATTTGCTCTAAATTATTGTTCCATGAGTAACTGTTTCCCCAGCTTGCAGTGTGTGGCTGCAGTGTAGAAAAGGGTTGGTGAATGGTTGTTTACAAATCTGCGAGTCTTGCAAAATTTTTGTTGATTTTGATAAATGTAGCATTTGTAGTCTCAGGTTTTTTAAGCAGTTGTGTGTGTCTTGCAGTCTCATTTTGTTTGTTTGTTTGTTTTGTTTTGTTTTTTTTTTCATAAAGTTGTCTCACAATCTCGATTTTTTGCAAGGTTAAGAATGTCTTGAAGTTCTGACATGTTTTTTGTTTCTTTTTTATATATATATTAAATGATGTCTGAAGGTCCTAGAAACTGAATGTCTTTTGATACCACAGATCCACACATCAGCAATATAACAAGGTGGCATAGCCAGCTTATGACTCAGGATATTTTCTGTAAAAGTGAATTAGAAGTGACAGAAAGCAAAGGGATATCTGCATTTAAGGTAATTAATATTAAATTAATATTTAATTTTACTACAAATTATGGAGGGAGGTGGGAGTTGAGAGAGTGGGGTGGAGGGGGTGGGTCCCCCACAATTGCGCACTTCTACTATAAAATTATTTTGACTTGTCTTTTTGTACATTCTCTTCTTACGTGTACATATACTTTCAGTGATCTTTGACAAGGTAATGATTATTTTTCAAGAATACTGTGCTATCTATTTAGTCTGCCATGAATGGTCATCTAGGTCACAGCAGTCTATAGAAAGACTAATGTTACTTGGTGATTGACATGGTCTAACAAGGTGTTATTGTAGTCATCTTGACTTTGGCAAACAGCACATTTACGGATTAGTAATTCTGGGATGATGTAGTTTACACCAATTTTAATTAATAGACAGTGAAAAATTATTATTGTCATTCTTGTTGAAGGACTCTCTGCTGGCAATGTCTGGAACACAAGCTCCACCAAGTTCAAAGCCACAAGAAACTATTAAAGCCAAACAGAGTACAAAAGGTGGGAGAGAATAAGATTGATTGATCAGCTAATAGAACAAAATTAATTGGAAAAGACCTTTAGGGTAAGGTGCCGTGGCCTTTAAGTGGGCTGGACTTTAGATTAAGCTATCTGGATTTGAGCCTCGGGCAGGGTTAATGTGTTGTACAGGATAACTCCAAGCTAGTACTTCATTCAACAGAAACTGGCAGAAAAATCTTCCAGCTGTGTGCTGTGCCATTAGACAGAACTGTCTTTGTACCATGTGTAACAAGCATACCACCACAATTTAAGTACTAATTTCTATAAATACTAATGTCGAAGCAAAAGCATTTGAGAAAATATTCATTAACCCACCTCATTGAAGGTCATTGGCAATTCTGAGGGGTGGTGGGTTTCAAATGCTAATTAAAAATATTTAATATTTAATTTGAATGCCAAAGTATGGAGATGAACTTGAATTTCCAGAGGGGTGAAAGAATTAATTTAAAACCAAGAAACCCTTTGTGATCGGGGGTGTGGAACATCAACCATTTACACGTAAAGGTTTGGAAAGACATGCCTCTATCATGTTGCGCTATTTGAGAAAAAAATCTCCTCAACTCCACCTCAGTGAGAGTTTTATAGGCACTGTGATGTAAAATATTAAACTATGCAACCTCCCTCTCCCCTCCCCTCCACAGACCCCTGGCATTTGCTAACAATTTTGCAACAAGTTGTTCTTTAGTTCAGAACAATTTCATATTTTGTTTAAAAGCAATACATATAAATGCCTTGTTTAGGGTCACAAGCATCCCATCAGGAAAACAAAAGTGCTGTGCCATTAGAGGAGGTGAGTTGGAATAAGGGATAAGTAAACTGGTTGATTAAAAGGAATTAGATTTTATACGTATTCATTTACTCATGCATAAAAATAGTAGCTGTAAGGTACCTCATATTACATAAAATCTGCTTTTTTCATTCAACGTAATACTATTAAACGTGAGAGACTGTGTTTTACCGCAATTATAAACACTTAGTGAGATGTTAGTTGAAAATACAATGCACAAAGTGGTGTCAGTAGTATTTTTGACGAACTTCCAGTTGTTCGGAAATGTAACAAACACTGTCTTGAGCATTTGATTCAAGGTGTATCTTCTCAACCCAAACTAAAACTCAAGACAAAACAGAAAACCGTCAAACTTGCATACTCTAGTTGCAAAACTAACTGTTCTTCCACACAATAACGCTTTATGCCTTCAGGACTACGTGTAGCTAAAAGAAGAATTTCTTTGGTTGGGTGGCTCGTTAGTTAAGTTTCTTGCCTTTGTAATGTTACAGCTGAGTAAAGCCTAGTAGTGTTTAGCTTTGTAAACATTCCTTTTGTTCCAGGCAAGTCAAACCAAAGTTTGCTCGAAGGAAGAGGTTGACGAAGCCGTCGAGAGCTGGAACAATGGCTGTAAAAGCCGTCCAAAAACTCGCCGGCTTGCAGACCCAGTGTAAGCTACTCAACTTTAAACTAACCAGCGTCAGTTTGAATTATACTCACTATAAAATCATTATATTATATTATATTATTTCATACTCTACCTTCACAATCCACTGGTCAACATCTTTTTTTTTTTTTTTTTTTGCCTCACTGGTCTTCACTTCACTGTGACAGTGCTATGATGGCGTGCACTTGGGAGGTATAAATAGATGCTTTGTTTGAAAGTGTACACACCAGAGAATTGCATTTACTGTTCACATGCTCTGGAGTTCTTGAATGGAAGCTGAGTTCTCATGCTAAAAGTCAAAACATTCCTACTGCAGCTCTTTACTTCACGAAAGACTCTGTTGGAAATGACTCCAAGACATTGTTTAAGGACTCTCTTCTATCGCTGAAGAATGATGCGCTATTGAACTTTTATTAAGAGAGCAATAGTCGTTCCATTTTTTTCAGCGTTTTTTTTTTTTTCAGTTAGTTTTAAGTCTTCTTTGTCTTTTAACTGAAATGACTCGTTTCTGTTTCATCTCTTTTCATTTTACAGTCTTCCCATAGAAGGAGAAAAGAACATTCTGATCACCAGCGCCTTGCCCTATGTGAATAATGTGCCTCATTTGGGAAACATCATTGGCTGTGTCCTCAGTGCTGACGTATTTGCCAGGTACCTTACCCACTAAAAAGCACTTTATTTGATCGCATCCTGTCTCTAAAACGGATCAAACCTGCGACTAATGGTTGTTTACCATTTACCTGCATTTCGGAAATTTCGGTTAGACAATTTTCCCGCGCTTGGCGACAGTTATGCGAATTTTCTTCGAATTGGTCAATTGTGTTACCTGTCGCTTGCGTCTGTTGTGATTGACCAGTGTGATAGCTGAAAGAGCTCGACTAATTTTGTGCAATAGAATATACAAATCCACCCTTGAAGAAAAGAGCGGTTTTGTTGACAGTTTCTAGTTCAGTGCTTTTACCAGTTTTGGTTTTTATTGTTTAACAGGTTTTGCCGGCTTCGTCAGTATAACACGCTATACATTTGTGGGACAGATGAATACGGCACAGCTACTGAAACTAAGGTAAATGTTCAATACTTGTTAGTTCAAACTTAACTGATTTTTAATTCAAAGTAAGACCAAAATCGCGCATTTAGAATCCTTGAGACTCTATCCTGATTGCACAGAAAAACACAGCCATTGGAAGATCAGAGTGGATGTGGCTAAATTCATTAGAACAGGTTACAATAAATCAGCTGAATGAATATGTAACAACTGTAACTTACTCGTGTCTTTTGCAAATCATCAATACATCTACCAAACCTCATTTTGCGTTACATATATTGTTGTTGTTCTTTTTGTGTTTGTTGACATTGTATTCACTTCAAGTTTTGATTGGTTCACTGTACTGTCTGTGCCCTTTGTGATTGGCTAGAGTTATTACTTTGGTTTTGGTTTTACGACACTCAGTGAAATTCTGTTCTAATGATCTTGTTTAATTCTTTCTTTGGCTTTGTCGCTAGGCATTAGAAGAAGGCTTAACACCCCAGCAGATCTGTGACAAGTATTTTAAACTTCACAAGGAAGTTTACGAATGGTTTGAGATTAAGTTTGATTACTTTGGAAGGACGACCACTGAAGAACAAACCGAGTGAGTATTTGTGCGAAATTCGGCTCATTTTTTTTGTCTCTCTAACCCCCTGGTTTCGAGACTGTAAGCAAGAAAACTCCTTTATTTATTTTGAAGTCATCTACGTGTCTTCCTCATTTCTATATTGAACTTTCAAGCTTGCATGGAGCGCAGCAGGCGCTTGTTTTGTAAAATCAAGTACGAAACGAAAAACGGAGAAAACTGGGGACTAGTCAAAGCGGAAGAGAGTAGCCTCGCCCACAGTTTTCGCGCGGCCACTCTGCTACTGGCTTTCTTGAACTTCTTGCTGACCATCTGAGGGAAATTTTGAAATGTTCCTAGCTTCTTTCTATACCTCGTTGTTGTTGTTGTTGTTGTTTTTTCGCTCATACCAACTTGACGTAGTTTAGAGTAAAGAGGAGACAACGAAAACCGTAGACTGCCTTAAATAGACACAGAATTATGGTAGGTGTGTAGCTAGGTGTCTAGTTTATATGCACTTCATCAAATGTCGGAACTTGCGTACTGTTTCCTTTGAGCTTGGAATTTAAACAAAACTCTACGTGCTCTTTCTGACTATATTCAGCTGTTTTTACATTGAGTGGATATCTACCTTTGAGATGTAAAAAATAATGTGGGTGAAGATTGCTCAATAAGATGTTTAGGCTTTTTTCCAAGAATAACCTGACCGTGTTCTCTTGTTATCAGAATCGCTCAGGACATTTTCTGGCGTCTTCACAAGCGAGATCATTTGGTGGAGGATACTCTAGAGCAACTTCAATGCGTGGACTGTAAACGGTACATTCAGTTCTCACTGTCTCAATACCTTAAAACTACAATAATAATACCTAATACATTAGATAGAAACGTGTAGTTTGCAAGTATCAGCAGAGAGGCATGATGACGTTCTGACTCAAAGAATGTGGAATTTAAGAATCTAGAATAACTGAATGATTAGGGAATGACGGTATATTGTGCAAGTCGATAGTTAAAAAAATGGTAAGACGATGGAGCTGTGTTATTCATCATAGTTATTTGTTCGATAAACTGTAACGCGATCATAAACGTTTGTGAGAGTCCTATTAAGGTGGCTCAAAACAGAAATATTTCCGTGAGTAGCCTGGGCTCTAGCGCGCACTTCAGCGCGTGGCGAGGGGTCGCAAGATAGTGCGCAAGATTTAAAGTTTGCAAAACTAACAGCAAACATGGCGGCGCGAGGCCTACTTCGTAAAACTTTGTTTCCGCCAAGTTTAGTGAGCTGTTTGCGATATCGCGAATTTTCACCTTCGAAAATATCCATCCTTCAAGCAATTTCAAATGAAGAAACATTCTTTAAACCGCTGTGCTTGAACGTAAACGAAAATTGTGATGTTGATGCTGCGATCGATCGCGGAGGCTATCAGTCTAAAACAAAGCAGGAGAAAACTACTCTTCAAGTTTTCTTCATTCTTTTTACCAGGCCAGTCTCACTTTCGGGTATTTATGGTAACACTATTCACGGGTATTCACGTTTATTCGCGTGGAATTGCGCGCTTTACTGAGTAGCGGACCGCCTTCACGCGTGCGCAAAGTGCGATCTTGCAAAGTCGAGATTTTAATTTGCGCGTACAACGCGCGCTAAGAATTCCTTATCCACGAAGCTGATATCTCAAATACTGATCCAGTGACCATACTTTTTTAATGCAAAAAATTATTCAACAGCAAAAGCGGAATGCATGTGCGAAATTGTGAAAAAACTGTGGGGTGGAATTTTTCCAATCCTGAAATTTCCATTTTTTTCTTTTAATTTAAGCAAAATCCACGGCACAGAATTTTTTCTAATTTTGCCTGTTTCTTCTTCTGTGAGTAATAAAAAGATTTTTATAAAAAAAAAATATATATATATATGAGGTCACCGGCTTAGTTTTTAAGATGCAATTGATGGTAAAAAGTGGATCAAGTTTGTTGCTGTGCAATAGAACAGTGCAACCTTAATTTATGACTTAAACACAATGAATGGTACAGGGGAGAGTTAGCTTAAAAAATAGCACAGCGATTTAAAACAGTACAGTTCCAAGCCTGAAAAATCGCATTTAGATTAAGATTCAATACAGACCCCTGGCAGACCCGTCCTCTTCATTTGTGACGTAGTTTTCATGTTAACGTGTTGAATGTTCAAGAAGACTTTCATAGACAGGTTTGATACTGTGAACACCTGTCTTACGAGTTACACAAACAGGTTTTGCCAGTAGTGAGTTAACAAAGTAGCTTGTTAGTTATTTGCTATCATAAGCTATTGTACTAACATCTCAAAGAGTGAAACGTTGCCACACTATAGCCTATGAAAACCCGTTCAAGGGTCAATGTAAAGTTTTTCGGAAACTGGTTGTTTAGACATGTTTTAACGTGTTTTTCTATTTAGCAATATTATCTTACATTTCACATCTCGTATTTCAGTTGATGTTTTTAGTCCTTGACCATTTTTTTTTTCTTTTTTCATGTCGTTGCAGATTTCTCGCTGACCGTTTTGTGGAAGGCACTTGTCCTTTCTGCAACTTTGAGGTAAGAGGTAACAGATTTTACTAAGAATCTCACTTAATGTTAGCTACGAAGACCACCTGACGGTTACTTTAGCACCGAGGTTTTGATAGCGTGCATTTTGTTGTTATCGCTTGATCTTCAAAACCATTTTGATGTAGTAAGTTAAGAAAATTGTACTTATTTCTTGCAGGATGCCAGAGGAGATCAGTGCGATGCGTGTGGAAAGCTTATAAACGCCATTGAACTGAAGGTAACGAGAACGTACTATCTTTGATGTGTTTGCTTCAGGGAGATGGCGGTAAAAAAAGGCAGTATATACAGGGAGTGGTTCCTCAAGAAGATTGCTAACAGCAAATTGATTATTTTGTATTACAGAAGCCAAGATGTAAAGTTTGCGGAGGAACACCAAAAGTTAGAAGTAGCAAGCACTTATTCTTGAATTTGACCAAGGTAGCCTTTTAATTTCGTAGTTTTAAAATCGTACACAAAAAACTTCCCAGTTTGTCATAATCAGAGGTTTCTAAGGTGGCCATATTACTATACCCCACAACAAAGGAAAATACAAGTACCACAGCAAGATATGCTCTGTGCCCAGAGAATACATCAGATAAAACTCTCCAAAGAACAAAGAAATTTGTAAGTGTTGTCACGTTACGCATCTCCCCACCAGTGGTCACGCAGTCTTAGCGCGATTTTTCAAAGTCACGCGTGACCTCACTGATAGCTACCAGGCGGAATTCTGAACACTGTTTGTAGTTGTTATTGTTGTTTTCTGTGATTTTTGTGTGGGTAACCCAAATGTCTAGCGTATGCAAGGAACATTAATTGTGTTATTTTCTAATTTCTTTAATTAAGTTTTAATCATGCTCTGTTTCCTTTTCTTTTAGCTTGAACCGTCTCTCCGACAGTGGGTTGAGAAGTCGTCTTCGGAAGGTAGGTTTAAGCGAAGTTTTGTGCTGGTATCTTTGTGTCATGACATTTTAAGTTACCTTTTGAGATGCAGAAATAATTAAATTCTTACCAAGGAAGAAAAACACCAAGGAGGCAATAGCAAACCGAATAACAAGGATGCTAAACGTGCTCAAAATATTGGCTTTTGCAGGTACGTGGACCTCAAACGCGCGCCATATTACCCGAGGATGGATCCAAGAGGGCCTCAGACCACGGTGTATCACACGTGACTTGAAATGGGGCACCCCGGTCCCTTTGGAGGGATACACGGACAAGGTCTTTTACGTGTGGTTTGACGCACCTATTGGGTAAGACAAGTTTAAAGCGTTATCCACAGTGTTAGTAAAGACTGCACAGGATGCGTTTTACAGGTGAAAATGGTCGCCCTTGGCTTTTACCAGTTTCCATTTTAAGGGCGCTGGGGAGAGATCGTTTAATTTATTGTGCCGTTACTTGATCTTTCTGGATGTTGTTGGTGTTGCAGGTACCTTTCTATCACTGCTAACTACACCAAAGAGTGGGAGAAATGGTGGAAAAACCCTCAACAAGTGAGTGATAACACCAAGCTATTTCTTTATACCGTACCTTTCTACCAATATCATTACCGTTTCTTATTGCTTTGCGAATCTTCACTCTCTCTAGTCAGCGTGCTTAACTAAAGAAATTTCTTTCATTAGTTTCCATTTATTACAGCGTTTGAGCCGTTAGTTTAGTTGTGTGGAACCATGAAAATGACGTATCGTGTAAATTTCGGGAACTGAGAAATTTGCGCGACTTTTCCAAAAACGGAAACCAACGAGTTTCCAAACGTAAATTGAGACATCTGACATCTTCCGACAAACTTGAGAACATTGAAAATGTGAATCCTTGTTAAATCTTTTCTTAGTGTAGTGTTTATTTTTTCTGTGCTACGTTTAAGCTAAGAGTAATTTAGCTTAAACAGTGAACTTTATGGTTTTGTATGTTCTAGGTCACTCTTAATCAGTTCATGGCAAAGGATAACGTTCCCTTCCACACTGTCGTGTTCCCTTGCACTCTTATTGGCGCCGATGACAATTACAGTCTTCTAAATTCCATCAGTGCCACAGGTAAGAAACCTGTAAAACTGGTTTCGGAATCCTGGACGCGTGGTTTCCAGGAGGAGCCAGGGTAGAAAGAAGGAAAGAAGCACTTTTTCTTCTTTCAGCTGCTATAACAAACGTTAATTTGTAGGGAGGGGCGATTTTTTGGGGCGCGATCCATTCAACCAAAATTGAATGGATCGGTTCGCTCCAATCGGAAAAGTTCGAAAAAAAAAAAACAAGGTCCACCTTTCGAGGTGGACTACTTTTCTCGGTTGGACCGGTCCGATCGAAAATTGAGCTTTCCATTTGACCATTTCGATCTATTCTCAATTCCAGTACCTCGCTGTTCGGTACTTTCCGTGTTCAACAGGGACGAAAACACTTATCATTGCAGCTTTTGCGGATTGCTAACAGCGGATTTATCGGTGTTACTCGTACATCCACTGATGTGCAATTAGAACAGGTTCGCAGCTGCTTCGCAAGTTAAGTGTATCCTTTGGCTTTTTGAAAACAGTTTATTTTCCGAGAGAATTTCAAATGTTGTTTTCCTCATTCGAACGTGGTGTTTGAGCTCAACCGGCAAATAACTGGGAACGGTCTGCTCAAAATAACCTGTTATACGGGATAAATTTCTACGCATGAAACAGCTTGCACAATATTATTATTGATAAAGTCGAAATACGGTCATCTAACTCTGACACGAGCAACAGTGATCTAACATCCGCCATTTCAAATAAGGGTACGAAACTCTTTTTGTGAGTGGAATGGTGCGAGACTGTTCGTACGCGTCGCAATCCGGACGCCACCAAGAAATTTTCGAATCTCAGCCCGGAAATTTTGATTTAATGGATCGCGCCCTTGGAGAGCAATATTTTGTTTGTGTTTCTTAACTGGATTCGGTTTTATTCTCTGACAATATTTCGCCTGGAAATATAAGGAGTAACATAATTCGACGTTTCGATGTATTCTTGTATTCTTGATAGTGATGTTAGATACATCAAAACGTCGAATTACGTTGCTCCTTATATTTCTTGTTAAATGCTCTAACAAGCAATATTTCACCTAACTTTAATTTAATTTTCTTTAATGGTTTTGTTCAATCCTCAGAATACCTGAATTATGAAGACGACAAATTTTCTAAGAGTCGTGGGGTGGGGGTGTTTGGTAACGATGCTGCCAACACGGGTATTCCAGCAGACATCTGGAGATTCTACCTACTCTACGTTAGACCCGAGAACCAAGTAAGTTCTCCGTAAAGTATTTTTTGAGTGCTGTGATGATTGTGCAGATAGGAATGCCCTGAAATATGTGAAGTTTTACAGCTGCCTCTTTTTTGAAAAGTTCATTTGCATCAGTTTTGGAGGTTGTATCATTTTTGGTTTCACCTTTATTCTGCTTTATATCTTGAAAGGACAGCGCATTTAGTTGGTCAGATTTCATTCAGAAGAATAACACTGAACTTCTCAACAACTTTGGCAATTTCATCAATCGGTAAGGCATGATCGTTATTTTTTATTTCATTATTTTTTGTTCATTTTCCTTCCTAAACTTGTGGGCACTTGTGCAATGCATCTACCTTCTCACTCTCATCAAACATTTAAGTTTTCCTTAGATTATAAGTTATTTGTGCTCGGGTTTCACTGCTCCATGTTCAGGGCATAAATTTGTCACTGTGTAGCCCCACCCCAAATCCTTGAATCGACTCTTTGACCCGCCGAAGCTCATTTCATTCCTCAGCGACTTGATTTTCTCCAGGCGCCTTTTACTCCGTTTAATGCGAGATTGTTGCATCTGTTGCCAAAACTTTTCATTTGAAAGTGGCAACGTCTCCGATGTGCATAAAAATGAGTACATGTGAATAACTCCTTTTCATTGGCTTACACCAGGGGTTACCGTCAAACTGATACAAAAGACAACCCAAAATGCACACATCTCCTCCGCAGAGGCTTCCTGCGAATTGAATCCGCTGACCGATATGACTGCGGATACTACTTCGCGCCAGCATTCATTTCGCACGACGTTCTATATCGAACACCCGAACCAGAGAATGTGCCTTGTTAAAGAAGCTACGTCACGGTTTGCACATCTTGAAAAGTTTAGCCTAAATTTTTCAAGTTCATCGTTTGTAATCCGTGTTAATCTTCTCCATCCTTAACCATCCTAGTTCCTGTATGGTTTATCATTATCTCTTTGGTGTTTTTCTATCTTAGTAAACTATTATTTTCAGGTTTCCTTCAATTTTTGTACGTGGCCGAAATAACTCAAAATATCGTGACTGAGCTCCTTGTTAACGTTCGCTCATAAAGAAACGTTAGAGCTCCAGGCAGAGTGCGTTGAATGTCTCTGCTTTTCTACGTTTTTGTGACTGTGAAATGAACTGTTCTTCAGAGCTTTGATGTTTGTGCACAACAACTTTGGCGGCGCAGTACCAGCCATGGATTTAACTGAGGAAGACAAGAATTTCATAGCGCTCATCAATAAGGAGCTAAAAACATACATTGACGATCTTGAGAAAATGAGGTAAGACAACCATTTACATCCAATCCTGTCCATGTTTTATTTTCCTATGCTACTCTGTCGTTTTCTATATTTAGACATTTTTTTAGGCGCTTACCACAAATGATTTTTTGCAGGCTCCGTGAAGGTTTAAAAGGCGTGTTAAACATGTCTAAGTTTGGTAACCAGTACATTCAGTCCAACCAGCCCTGGGTTCTAGTCAAGGGAAGCGAATCAGACAGGTATGAAATGTGCAGTCCTAATTATGGGAGGTGCGGTGCCCTAATGGTCACGCCCAGGTTTTTCAAAGGGTGGACAACACTATCTACCAAATAAATAGCTATGCAGTGGTTAGCTTAGTTTGTTTTCTCAACCCTTATCCACTGCATAGCAATATGTCCGGTCGATAGTGTTATCCACCCCTTGAACAACTGTGTCTAGAACGCTGAAACTTTATTCCCCCTTTATTCCACGGTGACCATACCTCCAGCCCTAAGTGAACAGATTGTAAGATCAGATCTCAAGAATTTTTTTTTTGGGGGGGGGGGGGGGGGGAGCGGAGACAGATTGTTGCCTGTTCTCTCTCACGTTGGTTATGTTGGTGCGTTTCTATGGATTGGAGGAATTGTTGTAATCATTGTCACATGTTTGTTTGTTTTTTGTTTTTGTTTTTTTTTTTTAGATCACGCGCAGGTACAGTACTAGGTGTGGCGACGAACCTGTCCTGGTTACTTTCCGTTCTCATTCACCCTTACATGCCTGGCGTCAGTGAAGAAATTCAACGCCAGTTGCAGGTAGGTTCGTTTGGCGTGCAGAGAAATTTTAGGATCTGGGTAAAGGTACTTGGGTAGATGTTTCTACCGTTTGTTTTTATGATGTATAAAAGGATCGCACATTGTTTACATCTTGTAGAGGAAAAAAGGGAGGCTACCTTAACGCGTCTATAAATGAACATTTAAGGCTTTAGTAATTTGGGGTCAAAAATGTTGCAGCTAGATAACACGTTCTCCGTTGTTAATTACAGGTTACGGACGAAGGAAATGTAGTCTTGGATAACTTCGTTCCTTATCTACAACCTGGTCACAAAATCGGAACGGTAAGAGTAAAAAACAAGAAAAACACTTAATTTTCTTTGTGATTATTATTTCTCAGAAAACGCCCTACCTCTTCTTGTACAGGAATTATTTACGAAATAAAAAACTCGACCTTTCTTTGTCGCTGACTATTGACAAATCAGGGATGTCTTACTTTGGAAACCTCTTTTATATGGTGCGTGACACCTTCTTCAGCCACCAGGTTGTAATTGCTATTAAGAAAAGAATAATTCCAACGAAATGACGTGAAGTTTGTCTCTTAGCCTAGTCCGCTGTTCCAAAAGATCGATGCCTCCGTTGCGGATCAGTTGCGCGCAAAGTATGGCGGGAACAAACCGAAGCAACAACCTGAAGGCGACAAATCGACTAACGCTGTTACCGAAAATACCGCTGACACTGACGTGGCGGTTTTGCAAGCGGAGCTTACTAAACAGGTAAGAAATAATTCTTTTGGGGGGCTGGAGGCATGGAGTAGAAGTGGGCCTCGAGCCTGTTGTCCAAATTAATTAAGGATTATTTAAAGATTATTTAATGCTAGTGGATTTCTAATTCTAGAATCGACCCAAGCAAGAGAGGATAATTGTAAGAGAGTTAATCCTCCATATAGGCCTTATTCCTAAGGTTATTCCTCTTAAGTTATTTTTAGACATGGTACCCAGTTCGTCCGCGAATACCGTTGCCACGCCCGTTGCATGGATGTTTTCGTGGAGGATGAAAACGCGTGTTAAGCCACGTGGGTCATCTACTTGAGCAAAATGCGCGTCACATGATTGGCTATTTCCAGATTCTCCTGGGATTTCCAAAACTGGGACTGATCTAAAAATAACTTGAGAGGGTTTTCCTTGGGAATACGGCCTTTATGCGTATGGAGGATTAACTTTCTTAACTCTCAATGGCCCCAATTCTCTTTCAACGTAAGTTATTTTCCATACTTCAGCTGTAAGATGTTACCGTTTGATTTTCCCTGACCGTCTTCAAACACAATGCTATGCCAGTCGTGCTTGTCAGGGTCGAGAAGCAGTTCCCGTTAAGTCTCACATGAATGGCTTGATACCCTTTGAGAGAACAATAGAACAAACAACAGAAGCAATCCCCTGGCACCAAAACAATAACAGCTGCTAACAAGCAAAAGAATTACAAGCTCACAAGACCTGCTACAATTCTGGTTTATCACTGGCTTTACTCTGTAAATTTGTTAGTTGTGAGACGATATCCCCTAGTTGATGATTTTTGTTAATTCCTATTACCTGCCTATACTGCCATGCATTTTTATCGCATGGAAAAATTAGTTGTTCATCGCTAGTGGGTATTAAGTTTCAACACCACTATGTTTCTAGGGTGACAAGGTTCGTCAGCTGAAAGCGGAAAAAGCTGAAAAGGAAAAAGTAGAAGCCGAGGTGGCCATTCTTCTGGCGCTGAAGAAAAAACTGGCTGTCGCTGAGGGAAAAGATCCAAACGAACAGGATGCCACTTCCAAGGGAAAGAAGAAAGGAAAAAAGAAGTAAACTATGCTCTACAACCGAAGAAATTACTTGCCTTTTCCTTGCACGCCTTTCAGCTTCTCAGGTTTTAAAGCAGATGAAATGTTTCGTCTAACGACAGGGGGAATGTAACTGAACATTTTTCGAATACGCCATTTTCAATAAATTATCATGACGCAGTTTTGAGTTAGGATTGTTCCGGAGATTTTCCGGATAAACAACGAACATTCCCGAACGGACGATTGTTCTCAGACCTTCCGATTGCTGGTATGGGCGAATTTTTCACGGTGGAAGGACGGGGGAAATTTTCCAGCTAAAACTTGATGTTGATGTTGTCCTATTCATACGTCTCAGAATTCCATCAATATTGACTGAATTAGCTATACCGAGAGCCAACGCTGATCATTAGATTGTTATCCAATTGAAAATTAATGAATTATACGTTCTCCATGCGTAACAGTGTCACCTGTTTTCTTGCTGTGCAATAAAACTGAGTAGTTGAAAGAGAGTTGAAACCAGGAGTATCAGTGGTTTGTTAAACTGATCTCCCTGATGAAAGTAAATAAATATTAAAATGTGCTTGTTAAACCAACCTTTGTAGAAGTGAACATGTCTTAGTAGATGTCTTCTAGTCAGACTGTCGAAACTTTAGTTAAGAATATATACCTCTTACTAACCGAGCGCGGGGGCCGTACAGTAAGTTACGGACCGAGTTTTTTCCCCATCCCCAAGCGCGAAGCGCGCGGGCCATAAATCGAAGGGGAAAAAACGTGGATCCGTTACTCACAGAACGGACCGAGAAAACGAGGTTAGTAAGATATTTATTATATCTCTACTGTGTGTCTGACGGGTTCGGGAACGATTTCTTTTCACCCGGAACGGCTTCAAATTTTTGATCCACCTCGAAAGCAAAACGAGTCAATTTGAAATCGTTGTTAAGTGACTCTTAAGTTGTTAGCAGGTTTTAATACACAATTTTAGAAGTAAAAGAAAGGTTTAAGCTTTTACTTGCTAAAAAAGTTACAACACTTGGCGATAAATCACGAAACATTTTGGCAACAAAAACAGCTTTAAATTTTAGCGGGCCGTACGGTAGACTACGGACCGCTAAATTGACCAATCACAGCGCGCGTACTAACTGAGAGATACAATAATACGTGTTATGCCAATATCGGAAAAAATAGAGTTCTAAGCCGGTTATTCCCCGTATTTTAATGCTTGCGACTGAGGTTCGTAATACCTCGTACGTACAGTTAATGACAATTTCTCATTGAAAACAATAATAAAGCTGAGAGTTTTCGTGCAGATTATTAAACCTGAACTTTGGCTTGCAGTGTTTGAACAACGGTGAGACTGAAACCGAAACTGATTGAAGACGGTTCAACATCAGTTGACAATAACTTTGTGTTTGTATTTAACAGGTTATGGGTAATGCATATCTGAAGAATATGCCTCCAAGAACTCAGATGAACGTCAGAATTTCACTGGCTTGTAGTTCTAAGGATCCTCTTTGTGGCAAAAGAGTTTTTTTTTTTTAACCGTGTGCTGTACTAAATGTCTCGCTAATCTGCCAAACTTCTCGTGTTTTCGTCAGCGCGAAATTCTTTGTGGCGCAAAGATCGGAGAAAGATCTGTAACTCTTTCCAACTCATCCTTGCTAGAAGCCACAAGCCCGAAGTCTCCGTAGTTCGTGATCGTTCTTGATCTTATCTAATGTGAAACCAAGCTTGCTATTTCCTAGTTTATCATTTTCTTCCTTGGTAAAACGATAATGTAAAGGTATTCCTGTCTTCTCAAACAAATGATACTAAAAGAGTTCGCAAGTAAAAAATGATGAACCATGGCAACTTCCCCTCGCTTTTCGTTTGCTGCGTGCATCGACATTGATCTTCATATAAGAGTGGTATTAGCGCGTTGTTTCTCCTCTGGTTTTTGCTTAGGGTTGGAGTTTGGCTCACGAGTTTGTTCTGGTCGTAACTGTTGTCTCTCCTCTGTTCGTGTCTGTGGTGTTTGACTGTTCAAACCCGCTACAAAACGAGGTCTGCTTGTTCCAAGAGGGTCTGCCCTAACGTTTGAGATCTGTCAAGGAAAGAACTTAAGCTGTTACTAGGAATTATTGCAGGGAAGGCTTTTCAAGTTAGAGAGATGATCTATCAGCTCACTAATATGGAGAATAACGAGTCGCTTTTCACCAGGGAATCATGATCGTGCGGAAGGCGGAAGGAACGCTGTCCTAAAGAAACTTGAGGCCTGAACAATGAGTATTACTGTCAAATAAAGAGAAGAATCCTCTCAGAGCTTTGTGGATTTACAGGCCGACGCTTAAATCCGTCAACTGTGCGATAAAGCAGCTAGAAATATTGGCAGCCCCGCAACTTTGTTTTGATCACCCAACAAAACTGTGTCGAAAGAGGCACCTACAGGGTGAAATACCGTGTTTCAGGAAAAAAAAAACACAACAACCTAGGCCAAGTTACTTATTTATCTAGTGTGCATGGCCTTGCCCTCCCCCTCCCAGTAAAGAGCTAGTTAGGAAACGATCTGTTAATACCTTTGGAAAAAAGACAAGACAAAGCGTGATAGTAGTACAGAACACCACCAGCACGGACAGAA
Organism: Orbicella faveolata; assembly: GCF_042242905.1. Taxonomy (NCBI): domain Eukaryota; kingdom Metazoa; phylum Cnidaria; class Anthozoa; order Scleractinia; family Merulinidae; genus Orbicella; species Orbicella faveolata. The sequence continues at coordinate 25,377,962 of NW_028301540.1, forward strand.
CAGCGAAGGTTACATCCGGGTGATAGTCAACCACGTTGACGACCGTCATGCCCAGCGCGCACGGAAACACCACGTTGTACACAGAGATGCCGATATGGCGCGAATCATTCAACGCGGCAAATGTCACATTCCTTGTTTCCCAGGCCATAAAAGCACCAAATGCTAACATGAGACCTTTGTAGGCGTAGATAACGCTGAGCCACACACTGGGATGTGCAGACGTGCAGTCGATATAATAAGGCTTGTACTGTGTGTCCGTGGATGAACTGTATTCCTGAAAAGACAATTGAAGAAACACGCTAGTTTAGTTCTTTCACCCCCATCAAATTTTTCTGGTTTTGATAACTCCCTTTGGCTTGGTGAAGAGGTATGTCAGATTGTGCACTACGTTTAGAAAATCTTCGGTACCCAGTTCCTGTGCGGAGCGAGTGTTACCACGCGTGTAGCGTGGGTGTGTTTTTGTGAGAATAAAAAAAGCTTGCAGAGCTGCTTACTTTGACTGTTCACGTGAGTAAATTAGCGTCACAGAATTGCTTATTTCTAGACCCTCCTGGAATTTCCGAAACCGCGAGTGTCCTAGGGATTACCTCGGAAAGACGGCCTCTATAGGGGATTCACTCTATTACCCTTCATCCTCTCTTCGGAAAAGTTATCAATCTTTCTAAAATTGTTGCTTGTTATATGAGAAAGTTATACAGTGTACGCATAGAGGAGGAACTGGTCACGCTCTTGGTCACGCTCTTGGCGTGACCAAGAGCGGGATACATTGACGCGAGCAGCGTTGTCTGGACTCTTATCGACAACGGCAAATTAACCAATCAGATTGCGAGATTAGTAGCAATTGTGGTGAAAAATAATGATAGAAATGCCCTCTTCCTTTAGCCATTGCACTCGTGATGTGCCGTTGACAGCATCTCCTTTGATAATTGCAGATAGTTGTAAAATAGTCTATACTGCTATTTCCAGATCTTGACGATTGACAAATCACGTCTGGCTAAATTCACAATCCTCCGTAGGAGAAAAGATGGCGACTGGTACATTTACCCATCGCTCTTACCGCATGAGAACTTTAACAACGCTCACAGAAATGTACAGAGAACTTCTAAAACTTTCAAACCTAGCATACACAATGTCGTTAGCACAGGGACAATTATTGCAAAAATATGGCTTTCCTTGTACTTTATGGGTATTTCAAGGTTCATGTGGTATTGTGGTAAAATGTACAGCCGCCATCTTTTTTCCTACGGAAGATTCAGCATTGAGACTAAACGTATTTCAAGATAATCTTCTGTTTGTTGCTGTCTTCAGTGGTGTCAGAATGTGTGTGAAAATGAATTCAAAGGCATCAAAGTTTTGCAGACCTCTCGTTCAGAGTAGTAATTACTGGCATAAAGTGGATCGATAATTTCCCAGACCATGAGAATAAGAAGGTCGATAGATACGAACAATCCAAGCATGGCAAACAACTGGTAGTCACTGATGACCTGCAGGGAACAAAATAACAACAAAATCAGCAATTATCAGTCAAGAATTGCGTCCTGTGGTTTCCATACAGTGTAAAGGAGCTACATCACGGTTTTCGCATTTTGAAAAGTTTAGCCTAAATTTTTCAAGTTCGTCGTTTGCAATCCGTGTCAATCTTCCCCATCCTTAACTATCCTTGTTGCTGTATGATTTATTATTATCTCTTTGGTGTTTTTCTATCTTAGTAAACTACTATTCTCAGGTTTCTTTTAATTTAAAGATATTTTGTACGTGGCCAAAATAACTTAAAATACCGTGGGTGCACAATACTTTAACCGTGGTTATACTATGAAAATTAACTAAGTTGCTAGAGAACTCACCTATATGCGTGAAATAGAATTAAGTTTTGGTGCAACCTCGTTAAGGCCCAGGGATTGGGGACGGGGTGCGGGGGGAGTGGGGGGGGGGGGGGGGTGTCTCTTCCAAATTTCAAAGTCCAAAAGCCCTGGTAACGAGGTTAGTTTTTCTACTCGCAATAGGCCCTTTGCACGATCCGGTCGCATGGTACAAAATCACACATGCTGGTGAGCAAGTTCCGCAGTGGGCCTTCCAAAACAAAGGCAGGCCCAGGTGGACTGGTACGAGTGGCATTGTTTTGGAAGTCCCACTGTGCAACTTGTTCACCAGCATGTGTGATTTTGTACCATGTGACCGGATCATGCAAAGGGCCTATGAGCGCGGCAAAGATGCAACGAACTTTCTAAGGTTGCTTTGTCAATGCCGCTGACAGGTACAGAGAAAGCGTGCTCAAGACCTTACCTTACTGTAACTACACCAGTTCTGTGCGATTTTTGTACTTACCATTTTCTTTGTACGATTGAGAAATATTTTGTGAACCCTCCAGGTCTTAAGGAACATGCCACCAAACCCTAACGTGAATCCAAAGCAAGCCACCCAGGTAGAAAACTGAACAACAAGAGGAAATTAAAAAAGTCAAGAAAGCGTATTAAGGTGAAGTCTGCATACCAGCTAAGCGGCTCATCAGGCCGGAGCTTATCCCGGTTTCTTTAGCATGAAGCGATTAGGAGTATTTCTACTCCCCCCTGGATGGGATGCTTGTCCATCGCAGGGTTACCCCCCCAGCATTAATATCGCCGGTACCTATTTATACATCTGGGTGCATTGGGAGGGGCACTGTGAGACTAAAGTGTCTTGCCCAAGAACACAACAAAATAGCCCTAGCCAGGGCTCGAACCCGGACCGCTCGATCCGGAGACGAGTGCTTTAACCATGGGGCCATCTAGTTGAGCTTTGAGACCTTTAACTTATCTTTCATAGAGCGGTTTCACTTGAATGTCGAAACGTAACTGAATCGTTTTGCCTTACTATGCTACACTATTGGCTTAAAAATCTCATGCATGCCACTTTTAATCCAATCAAAAGTGAGATTAAAACCAATCGTGTCTCATATCATTCGTACACTTTTTCCCGCGCTTTTCGTCAGCTACATACATTTTCTTTGAGTGTTGATTGGTTCACTGGATTGTCTGTGTCCTTTGTGATTGGCCAGAGTGACTTCTTTGGTTTCAGTTTTACAACACTTAATCGAAAACCGCTCTAACTCAAGCACGTTTGCAATCGGATTTCAGAAATAGATTTCTTGAGAAAACAAAACTAAAACATTCTTTTGTCTATTGTCTTTTGTCGTGTAGAAACTGATATTGAGAATAAGAGGCTCAATTTTAAAGCTACTCACCCTGCAGCGTAAAATTGCTTCAACGTCAGCGCTTACAAAGTTACCGTCAATGCCGAGCAGAATCCCGGCGATGTAAATAAGAATCGCACCAACCACAATCACGTTATTCATACGAGGACTTGATAATTTGATATACCTGCAAACCCGTATAAAATACGTTACTTCATTATATTTCACCGCACGATTCAGTTCGTTAACAAATATTTTTAGAAGCCCTCGAAAACACTACTGCTTTACTTCCTTCCTTCATAGAAACCAAATGATCGGTTTCTCCGAAAGCGAAAACATACTAATTAACACTTTATATATTTAGAAGTCTTAAAAAAGGTGCGCGTGTATTGTAACTATTTTTGTGTTTTTGGCACCTGCTGTCCGTCATTATTTTCTGCATGCTTTACGGACCTAACTTAAGCCTTACCTATGATTACTGTGGCTGATGTTGAATGCCAAGAAAGCTACGGCCATTATGATTCCCAGGACTTCCACCGCACAGAAGAAAGCGAACAAACCAATGGAAACTGTCAAAAGTTTGTCGACTGTGGTCATTTGGTCCACTGGAACGCTGCCGCCTGTGAACGAATGTGACGTGATAATTCCACTTTGAATCGACTTGCAAAGCATAGTTATGTAGCATGCTTATAACTAAGTAGGAGTTGGTAATCTGTTCAGGAAATGCCGTTCCTGTTGAAGTGCTCATTAAACAGAAATTCTTTTATGTCTGCAGCCACACGAATCTTAGGCATCGTCTACATTACGCTCGAGAATATCTGAAAACCCCCAAATCATCGGCTATATTGGATTTGTGTGTGTGGAAAACTCGGGTAGAAAAATCACGTGATTATCGTAATGTCATCATTTTCGAAAAGCTCCGTTTTTAAAATGTTTTCCGTCCATGTTATCGAAAAGCTGAAGTTTTCAACTTCCTCCGGTTTGAAGAGCGTTTTCGAAAAGCTCCGTTTTCGTGACGGATTAGTGTAGACGGTTGGCCTAACCGTAGAAAGGAAGTTGCGTTTTCAAATTTCTCCGGCGTAGTGGGACGGGGCTCAAATTGTTAACCCATCAGCTGTATTGACTGTTTAACAGTGCATCCAAGTTAATTACACGCGACTCACCTTCCCAAACGAACTTCGAGGATTCAAGAACAAGCTTGTCTGTTAACACTGTGTAGTTCCCCAGCATTTTTGTTTCTTGGTCTGAAGTAAAACCAATGACACACATAATTAGTATTGGTGCTTTTCTGACCCGTGACATGGCTTACAAAACATATATATTCAAAATCACTTAAATTCATCTTTCGTTTAATTTTGCGGTCAAAGAGGCGATGGTCTTTTTCCTCTGAACCTAATTATAGAGCGGTTTTTATTTCAGGACGTGTCGAAAAGTAACTGGTTTAACATCACTACGCAACACGATTGGGTTAGAGCGTTTTTTAATTGAGTGTCGTAAAACCAAGACCAACCCATTTACTTACCAATTAGACCCGCTATTCAGCCAATCTTAAAGCATAGTAAAACCAAAACCAAACCCAAAGTAATTACACTAAATTGAAAACCGCTCTAAAAGAATTCGGGCCACTTCTTCATCCAATCAGAAGTAAAACGAAAACCACTGGTGACTCATTTTCACAGTTTTCCCGCGCTTTCGCGTCAGCTACATGTATTGACTTCGAGTTTTGATTGGTTTTCACTGTATTGTCTGTGCCCTTTGTGATTGGTAAGAGTAATTGCTTTAGTTTTGGTTTTGCCGAACTCAATTGAAAACCGCTCTTTTCGATATCTTGTAGAGCGGTTTTCAGTTGAATGCCGTAAAACCAAAACCAAACCAGTTACTTACTCAATTAGACTACTCGGCCAATCTCAAACAGTGGTAAAAACAAAAACAAAGCCAAAATAACTGGCTGATTATTTTCGACACTCAAATGAAAACCGCTCCAAAAAACAAAACAAGAGCAAGATTAACAACTAGTACTACAAAATAAGGCAACGGTCACAAAAGTATTTTTTAGGGAAAAAGTTAATTCATTTAGAATCGCACACATAAGAAATGTTGTTATCGAGGTCTCTGTGATTTCATTACAAATGCTCCCCCAGGCCTACTGCCGAGGAATTCATGAACTATAATGAAGCAGTTTTACATTTTTTGCCGGCATTTCAAAGGAACACTACAGTGTTCTCACCTTGCATTTGGCCAACTGTTATCACTCCTTTTCTCTCTCCTTGTTTGTTAAAGTATACGCGACCCTGTAAGTTGGTAGAAAACTAGTTATCTCCTTCAGGTTCTGTATGACTAGCTAAACCTAGGCATGTTTTGCTGACGTTGAAACATCAATCACCAACACAGGAGGTAAGGGGACTACCCAAAACAGGACTACCCACCCCACCCTGACCATCACAGTACACTAACTTCTGGGCTCACACCGTTGTAGTGCAAATAAAAAATAATGATGGAGAAGCATTGCAAAAAGAAGCCCTTCGGGTTTGCGTTTCATTTTTTGTTTCTATTTTTTTACGGGAAATACAGCCTGGGACGAGGCTGCAGGTTGCCTTGACAACCGCTCTCACCGAAAATCCAAGAAATGTGACTTCTGACAATGAGTTTTTGAACAACTGTGCCATCTCCGAGTCGTCGTAAGTAAAATTCGCCAAGCTTTTATTTTTCCTGGCGAGGACTTCTTCTGACTTGTTCAGAGCTAGAGCCATGGCGATAACGGCATCGTATGCAAAACCTGAATAAAATCCAAGCTCTTCGACTTTGTCCTTCCATTTGAGATAGGTTTTCTAAGAAATGACATAAAAGTTACTTGTCAGTCTTCGTTCCCTAGTGCTTTCCTCGTAGTATTACAAACAAGTTTTCCCCAAGTTTTCACCAAGTCTTAAATTTTTGGTCTTCTGATACCCCTTACCTCGCCTCCTATTATGTCCGGTGAGTTGGGCCCGACTTTCAGGAACTCCGTGCTGATGTAATTACCGAAGGCTTCGATCACGTGCTTCGTCTTGCAGCTGAGCTTAGACGCATGAACAGCGTGCTTGTCCCACCAGCGGGGTTGGTACCAGTCTATCAACAGCCAGACGTACTTCTTCCCATAAAAGCCTTGCTTGTAAGCCTGGAAACGACGGAACAAAAACGCTGTGAGAACTGCGATTATAAGGGCTTTGATTTCGGTACTAAGTGGCAAAATACCTGACAGAAAACCTCTACAGCCTTTTCCTCTGAGAAAAGTCCAACAATTACTCGAGCATCTCTATCCTAAAAATAGGTAAAAAAAAAAAAAAAAATACGGCATCAAGGCTTATCATGGAATAAATGTTGATAAAATATATTTTTTTAGCCACAACAACTAACGACTATACCATCTAAGTCTTTCCCCAGTCCATTTTGACTGTATTACGTTAAATAAAGCATTCTGTTCTATTCTATTGCTTGAAGGTAGCATACATAGTGTGGTTGAGTGAAATGTTTCTAGATCTTTATTATTACGTAGGTTTACCCTTATGCAAGTTCTGGAAGATTAGATGTGCTGGATCTAATCTACCTTAAAAAGAAAAAAAAACTGTTTGGATTACAGCTGCACATGCAAGCTCGTTCCCAGGACCTTTCCTTCAACAGTTGGGAGACCAGGCAAGGGAAAGAGCTGGGAATGAGGGGGCTGCTGCGCATGTCGATTTGCATTTTTGTTTCTGGTCGCACACTCTACCTATGCACTCTACCTATGCATTGGTAATTGATTCCCTGAGGATTATACACATGAAGTGTATTAGAATTTACACGTATTCCACCCCATTACTCTACTCGAGGCCGCGAAAGCGACGAGTTTGGCGACCCACCCAACGGGTAAGTTGGGCTTGATCTAGCTGTTCGCTTCTATTTTCGCCTGGTCTTGAACTTGTCCCTGGCCAGAGTGATTCCCCATAACATATTATCATGCTACGAATAACAATACCTAGGGTAGAATATTTCGCTATTTACTTCGTCCCTCACAAAGTTAAATTTATTATCATTAACCGCCGGGCGCTTCCTACCTTCAGTATTTTGATTGGAGATTCATGAATTTCTTCCTTACTGTCACCAAGTAATTCCTGAGCCACGATTGTAATGTTGTTGTATTCAAGGAGTTTTGTCAGACTCGCCAAAGCCTGTGAAGTAGTTCCGCATAGATGAAATAAATTATTGTCGCAAAATAACTTGTCTATGTTATCTACGTCATCACAACGCATAACGTCTACGTCACATCAAGTCTTATCACATAACGTTACATCACAGTACGTAACGTCGGATAACGTCAAGTCACATGATTACACACCGCATCTATCACATCACATCACATCACATCACGTCACGTTACATCACATCACATCACATTACATCATATCACATCACATCACGTCACGTCACGTCACATCACATCACAACACATCACATCACATCACAACACAACAAGTTACATAACGTCCTATTACATCATATTACATTACGTTATATCATGCTATATACGATACATTATTCCACATCACCTATAGTAAATCTTCCTGAAGATACTCAAAGAGTTCAATCAAAGTTTTGCATGAAAATGTGTGAACAAGTAACAAACAACTAGTTAACCACAGTTACTTGTCCGTAAATAAGTATCATTTATAGGCCAGTTGAGGTTGTCCTTTCTCATTTTTGTGCGCTAACTTTATTTGTATTTTTTGTTCTTGAAATCTACTTGTACGTCGAGACCAGTGTATGGTTCCTTCTTTATTTTCAGTAACTAACTTCTTTGCAATTGATCAACCATCTCGAAAACAAATTAGACACCTTACTCTTAAAAAGCGTGAATAGCGGTTTTTGCTTACAGCTTCGTAGTAAGGCTCCCTTTCCGTTACTATGGCAATCCGGTCCCATTTAAAATACTTCAGCACAGCTACGCGACCGTGATTGTGGCCCTCCTCTGGAGGTACAGTTCTGAAGAACAGTGGATATTTTTCTTTGTCCGATAAATAAAAGGAAGATGCACCATAGCTGACCTGCAGAGGACGAACAAAAGGACCATTAAAAATAGAAATAAAGCTGCGTTTTCAAATTTCTCAGACGTAGTGTGTACAACGGAAAAGCAACTATAGAATTTACATTATAATGTGTTCAAAGTTTTGTCTTGTGGCTTTAATATCACCACACAAAAACCTGTCTTGAATTGACACCCACATTTTTTGCCTAGCATTTCAGGCGCCTTTGACAATTTTTGATTTGTGCCTCGGCCCGTCTGGTACCAAAATTTGGGTTTTTTAGAATTGCGTTAATGGTACTTTTGACGCCCCAGCAAAGCTCTGAGCGGATTCGTTCGGGGCACGACAAGCCCTTAAAAACAATGATGCATTTTTTTGTGTGTTTTTTGTAGACTACGCACCCGGAAATGTTTATGCACAGGAAGAGCAACTGAATTTGCCTTGTGAATTCAATATGGTCTTTCCTGTGGCTTATCAATGCCGGCACAAAATGCTCTCTATAATGAATATTTCTATTTCATATGTCTATTTTAATCTATGCCTACTTTTGTAGAACAGTTTTCAGTTTTTGTGGCTCAAATTAGTCTTTTTGCTAGTTTATAGCTTTTTCACGATATTTTCAACGCGCATTTGATCATCTAAGTGAGTTTGATCATCATTTGCGCTATATAAACTTCAAATGTTATTATTATCATTATTATTGTTATTATTACAAAGAGCTTTCGAGTTAAGAGGGACAAGTTTCGCGTGCTCATTCAACGCTCTACCGTCTCTGGCACACAAGATAAACTCTCGACTGCTGATTGGTTACAAGCCTTTTGACTGACACACGTATGTACCTGTATTAGGTTCATGAGGTGAGAGCACTCGGCAATAGGCCTGGTAGCGGCACTGCATATTCCCCCAAGGAGCATGATCTTGGTCGGCGGTTCATTAACGTGTTGGAACAGAGCCTGTACTCCATGACCTAACTGACACTGCAAAAAAAAAAAAAAAAAGAAAAAAAAAATGAAAAGACGCAGAGAGGAAACTAATATGAATTTTCCACTTCAAAAATAACAGCTCATATGCGCTTGAAAGTTTTGTTGTTTAACGCTCCCAACATCGCAGTTAGCCAATCAGAAGCCGTGTCTACTGTCCTGGTATCTTAAGATATCAAGTCACTGACCTGACGTGGCTAGAATTTGTTTATTTATTTATTATTTAGTTTAACCGTCTGTCTTTTATAACAATTTTACACAATGTATCAATGCATGGCCATGGGCGTTGGAGCTGGGGGGGGGGGGGGGGGGCGCGGGTGGTGGGCGAGGGGAGCTGTGATTTTTCGGAAACTGAATGCTAATGATTCGGGCAACGACACTTGAGAGAAAACATTACAAAATAATGCTGTTTGCGTGGTTTCTAAAACTGGTAAATGAGGTTTCTAGTTAGTTACTTTTTTTTAGAATTTTTTCTTTGAATAAGTTTTAGATTTCACTCGGATTGAGACTGTTGATAGAGTCTGATTGATTGATTATGTTAGCTTTGAATAGAACTATTTTTGGAATTATAGCAGTTTCATTAGATGTGGAAATTGTGCACATTTTTGTTTTTCATGCAATTTGAGTACGTTTGCATCCCGATTTCGAGAATCTCGCACTCGGGCATTACGCAAATTTTTCGGACAAGAAAGTCACAGCCCCCCAAGTCCGAAAGTGCCCTTAAGCCAATGTGTACTTATCACTACTCACGATGACTTCGATAGTGTGGATCCTAGCAGTATGGAGGACACCTGTCATATATGAACTGAGTTAAATGACCTTGTTCTCCATGAGTTCTTGTAGCTCAGTGGATAGAGCGCCCGCCCGGTGTTCGGGAGGTCATGGGTTCAATTCCTGTCGGAGACTCAGAATTTTTTTTTGTCCCATGCTCGTGTCATCTTGATTAATTCACCTTCACATTTCATTACCGAGCTTAAAATTCGCCATATTTATTAACTTGTCACTACTCACGATGACTTCGATAGTGTTGATCCTAGCAGTATGCAGGACACCTGCCATATATGAACTCAGTTAAATGACCTTGTTCTCCATGAGTTCTCGTAGCTCAGTGGATAGAGCGCCCGCCCGGTGTTCGGGAGGTCATGGGTTCAATTACCGTCGGGAACTCAGAATTTTTCTTTGTCCCATGCTCGTGTCATGTTGATTAATTCACCTTCACATTTCATTACCGAGCTTCAAAATTCACCACCTTTATTAACTTATCAATGTGTACTTATTATGGTCACTTGGCCAAATTTGGGTACGGAAAATACGTAATCGTTCCTCTTTGGCACACTTCGGCGGGATATCAGGCTTGGCTGGTCGGCTCGCCTTGGGTATCTTACCGAACCATTGCTCGACTAAGCTCGCCTATAAAATACCACCAAAGCGTATCCAAAAAAGGTACGATCAGGTATAATTAGCAAGCTTTGAAGGGTAGTGTTTGGATGAGGACTGACCAAGTTACAAGTCGATTAAAAGCAAAACGATCGACAAAATCTCACATTATGATAGTTTACTTCTGAATGTATCTGAATGTAGCTGAATGTCTTCATTCAAATAACACACACCGATTCAGCCTCAGAGAGAAGATTATGTATCCTGTCTCGATTTTTCAAATATTTATTCTGAAGATTGCGTTTATCAGCTAGGCCAGTAAGATCATTGCGTAACTTCATAAATGTTGAGAACGCTTTCTTAAATTTTCCACTGGTAATGAAAATCACCGAAAGTCTTCAAGATATGCAATATACGACATTGACATGTAGTCAATAATTAATTTTTGTCCGTGAGAAAAACCCCGAGAGACGGCAATATATGTTGTTGTGGTCTGCAGTTAATGAATCAAAATCTGGCCACAAGTATATATCATGTCACTGTTGTTGATAGCGTGAGGTTTACAGTTTTCCTTATTTCTCTATTTCCCCTTTCAGTCTCAGCTGATTTAAAAGAATATCCACCACAAAAACAGTGGTTTGAAAATTACCAATGCTATCTTTGTTAAAACCTTGTCTTCCCTTGGAACCGTTCATCGTAACGATTGAAAAATCCTTCATTTTGAGGGGAGATGTCACCAGAAGAACCCATTGATGAGGATCATCTTTATCTCGTTTAGGGGGTGACATATCTGGTTTAACATTCTCAAACTCATTAATAATTCATCAAGTTTAAACAAAGGAAATCATGACCGTGACGGTGTTTGGATATCTGATCTTAATTAGCATAGGTTTTTTCAATTTTAATTCTCCGTTTTCTTCTTAATTTTAGTTTCGATATGAGAAGATATATCAAACACGAAAGACAGTGTTTGACCACATTTCCAAACAACTCGAAGTTCGTCAAAAATACTGCGCTACGCGTCGTATTTTCAACTCTCTTCTCGGTGTTTGGAAATGTGGTCAAAAACTTTCTTTCGTACGTGTTTGATATATTACATAAATTATAAGAATATTACCAATCCTCATTCGGTGAGAACAGATTAATTATCAACAATTTAAAAGCTAATTATGCATGAACTTTTTAAAAGTCTACTTTCACGTTCACGCTTTAAATTACCTTTACGTTCTGTGCAAAGTAGTCAATAGTATAGTATTATTTTTATAGTATTATGTCTTTTATTGAGGGTCAGCCTCTGCCTCAAAAACCGCAAATGACTGAAAATACAACAAAGGTTGTTGATGTACGTGTCAACTTCATTTTAGAAGCTTACTCCATTTACATTTGGAAAGAACTTAATATGATTAGCAACTGGAACACCTTTATTTTCTTCAAAACCGAGAGAATGGAAAGTGCATGAACATATAGTGTTCGTGTAGAGAGACGTTTTGGGGAAGAATTATTTGACCCAAAATAAGGTTTAGTCACGGTAATTAGTCACAAAAAAAAAAACTCCAAAAGGCTTCAGTATATATTCACTAGCAAAATCATTTAAATAGATGGGGTTTGAATTAGGTGAAGGAAAGAACGAGTAAAAAATATGTAGAGGGACTTACTCTTTATTATCACAGTTAGATCAGCGTCACGTTCGGTTGAAAAAAAAGCCGCATTTTAACTATTTCAAGGTCATTAGATATAGAAAACGGATCGCTATCCAGACAAAAGAAAAAAGATAAACTGAGGTTAGCAGTTCATGTATGGCGTCAAAACGTAAAAGCAGTGTGCTTGAGGCTTAATATAAATGGGTTGATTGAAGTGCTAGTCAAAAAAAAAAAAAAAAAAAAAAAAAAAAAAGATACGAAAAACTCCCTAATTAACCTTTGTTTTAGCCAGTTTTATATTTGACTCTTAACTGGTGCTTTCTATTAGTTGCTAGATCGGCATATTAATTAATCGATTCTCCTTACGGGTTGTTATCTAATCTCTTGATCTTTGTGCGGAGAATTTGTTTGTAAATCAAAGCAACACTTCCTAGTTGATCATTTTGCTTGTTCTCTTAATCAATTCTTTTTCTAGAAAATTCTTGAAGTATTAAGAAGAAATTTGTAATCTGTCCATTTTGGAACATAATTACGTGTTTCTTTGTTGACTTATCACCTTAGTTCCGTTTCATCTATGGCAGCGAATTACGCTGAGTTCAATTTCCCGATACACGCTACCAATTTACTAAACACTTCAGACTTTTGGGCACCGGTCAGGTAAGCTTAATAGGCAACACAAAATTGTGTTTGACTATCAAGGCTTGAATTCTGAAAGTTTATTTTAAGCAGTTGTTTGATATAACGTGCATAATTCAGAAAGCTTCAATAATGAGCTGAGCTGAGAAGCAGGAATATATCAAAAAGACAAAACAAAACAAAACAACAAAATACTGTTTTGCTACAAAATAAAGGAAATTATTAATCAGACATTAAAAAATATTTGGCATCCTCTAAAACGAAATACATTTATCTGTCAGGGATTTCGGGATGAGAAGAGTAAAGCAGAGCAGTTATTTATTTGGAAGTTCAAGGTTCTTGCATGCAAACTAGATATTAAAGTGTTAAAATAACAATGTTCTTTGAAGCTAAACAGTCAAGCATAATCCACGCCCATTTTAGTTTTACTCGTCGAGCCGTTCACGAAGCTCTGGACAAAGGGGAAAACTTTAACTGCTCAGTGCCAAGTACATAGAACTGGGGTGAAAAATAAACTTGGTGCTTTTACCTAGCTACGTTTAGCTTAATTAAGGCTTACAAAATGCGATAAGACTTGCACTCACCTTGGTATCACGCCATTCTATGGCCAATTCATAGCCAGGAAGAAGTTGTGATCGCTCATTTATGAATCGAATGGCTTCATTTACGGTCTTAACGATGCCTGAAGAGTTTTGAAAGGTCGTCATTGCTCCCGAAGCGTACAGTCCACCTATTGTTAATAGCTCCCTCCTGTTATTTGCAAGCCCTTGACTCGTAGTGTACAAAGAGCACAAATACACGACCAGCTTTAAAAATGCCCGGAAGGACATCTTCGAACTCGCGGAGAATTGCTCCCTCGACACTGGGAAGTAACACACGAATAAGGTCAAAACTGAGGCGAAATCTTTGTCAGCAGATCTGTGAAGAGAGTTTAAAGAGGCGACAAAATGTCGTAGGGATTAGTAAAGGAGGTGAATTTGAATAAAATGCCAAGCAACTCGAAACGCTTAATTAATTGTTTGAATTTGTCAATAAAAGACAGGTGCAGCCTGTTGTTCAATTAAAAATCCGCAAGTCCATCAGTAAGACGTAAATGCTAATAATAGCAAATAGAACGTTGCTCTCCTAATCTTTTCGGTAATTACAAAAAAAGAAAAAAAATTCACGCGGAGAAGTATATTAAAATGACAACTAATCTAAGAATAACGTAGACCTTTCTACAAATATCCGGATAGTTTTTGTGATATTGAAGAAGTTTCCGAGATATTCAGTAAAACATGAAATTTAGAAAATTTTAAGGGTATTTCAAGATGGATATTCCTTGCTTTTTTTTGGCGTACCCCTCTGTATTCCTCGCTATTTTCTCCAAACAACATATATTAGGTTCTATACCACAAACAATCCAGTTCAGGGACTTCCCACTCGAAAAATGTAATCCACTAAAAGCGCTAAAGCAGAAATTTTCAAAATGGCGGATGCTGGTAACATCGAAGCGCTTGAATCTTCCTCCTCAAGTCCTTCTACTGTAAGAAAGTTTTGAAAATTTTGGCCAAAGGGTTTCAAAATCGGTTTATTTTTAAGACAAGTATAAGAGATATTTAGAGGATTTTTCGATATATTCAGAAAATTATTACGATTTTTAGAAAATGTTTTGAGAATCTCCAGAAAGGTGACAGTATTTTTATGCGATTTTACGCGATATTTGTGAAATGCTTAGGATATACTTTAGTTCGTTCGACGACTTTTTGGTTGACCGTCGTCAAGCGAAAACATGACAATTTTAAAGTGCTTTTAATGTGCATATTAATTTGTGGCAAATATTTACACACTTGGCTTGTAAGTCTACATTAATGAAGGCAACCAAACATAATTCAGTTACTTGTTCATTTGACAACAAAGCGATATAACGTCAAATCGGTTGGCGAATTTTATCGAACTCAAGAAATTCAACAACTATAGCTAAGATATAATGGGCTCAACCAAAATCAATCAAAAGTGCCTTTCTTAAATGCAAACTCATTTCTTGCTAATTCGACAGCTCGCAAATATAAAAAAACGTCAAAATGATTTTGCGCGCATGAATTTTACTGAATTCACGAAATAAAACAAACCTGATGAAACACAGTACTGACGAGGTGAACTGATCTAAAACAAAAAAACAATTCGCGAACAGTTTATAATGACACCGCGCCACTGAAATATTACGGTTCGTATTTATTTTCCGTGGAAGGCTCTCGTGCAATTAAGTTCTATTTTAGAGCTATCTCGCTGATAGATCTTGTGGCGACGAATTATACTACAACATCTCCATTGTCCTAAACAGATAACTTGTGCTGTCTATAAACGTAAACTGAAGTGGAGCGAAGGGGATTATATTTTTCATTCAAAACATTTTTCTTTTCTGATTGTTTGATTTTCCCCAGTACATTTCTCATAACTAGTTGGTGGAACAAATTTTGAACATTTATGTCATTCGTGCAATCATTTTACTTACTATGTTAATCGTAAAACAGAAAAGAAAATCAGACGAACGACGTCATAGAACAGAAAGCGATGGTTGTCACAGTGCAGAGCTAGAGAAAGGGAAAATGGATGGAAGATTTCAAACACTCAGCGAAGATGCAATACCGTGTTACTGATTGAAAAAGATACCAAGAATATGCAGATACAAAAAGGAGTATACCTACGATAAAAAATCCGATCCGTTCACTTCCTAAATTTCTGCCGTGGAACTGCCGCTGTCGATTATTTTGAAAAACTATAATTCTACGCAGAACTTAAGGAGTAAAAGCTTTGCCACTTTTACTTCATTGACTTTCACAATTCATTTTTTGACTTGACATCCAACTTAAACCCTAGCTGGGAACGAAGTTGTTTGACATCCTGTAAACTTTGAGTGTTGTGAACTTGGTATGTTGTTAAACTTGATGAAGTAATATATTAAGTCATATTTAGACCGAAATCAAAATTGTTCTTTTTCAGTTCTGGAATTAGATCAAAGTTTGGTATTGTATATTTGAAGGGAAATCGATTTTTCCATGGAGAAGATAAACAGAAAAACTCAAATTCAGTATAACTTATGTTTGCGCGAACCAGATTTGTTCCAAAAACGTTATTACATGTATCGACAACTTAAGTAAACTACAGTGAACTGCAAATAAAAGTAACAAACCATAAATCACAAAATAACATTGTAAACCATAGTTTTGCATAGTTGCCCCCGCAGGGTTAGGAGGCATTAACAGTGGCTGCCGCGTATAAAGAAGTAATGAAATATTGGTAATATCTGTAGTACGCAAATCAATACCGATTTGAAAAAACTAGGCGCGCACGGTGGTCCCGGTTAATTTTTCGGTAAGCTGAGCTAAGACACTCCAATATGGCCTACGTGACGATTTTAGCACGATGCAGTAATTGCGAAGATTCTAGAACAAATTGAAAACGATTTCAAAGATCCTGAAGATGGATTTTGGGACTTGGGAGGAAAACAACTATATTGCGAAAATATGGCTTTCCTTGTACTTTTATGAGCTGTGTTAGGTTCGCATGGTATTGTGGTAAAACGTACAGCCGCCATCTTTTTTCGCTATTTTTACGTTTGGAATCTCGTTTGTTAGGATCGCCATTTTGTATTGAGTGATCTTACGTGGCGTAGAGCTCATGCCACTGGGTGACTTTGCAAGAATCCAAATGTAAATGTAAATGATGGGAGCTTAGTTTTGCATCGTTTTCGTTGAAGGCATGTAACTTGACTCTTATTTGCATATTTGGGAGGTTGCCATGGTGACTGTAACGCGATACTTCAGTTTACGTCTCGGAAAAAAACAATCGTGAGCAAAGTCCAGATGATGCTCTCTACTTCTGTTCTGCTTTCGAGATACGTTTGCTAGTATAACAAGACAAATGGTTTGTTTCGATCATCAGAGTGGTTTGACATAATTTTTTGCTTTTCTATAATTTGTTAACCTTTTTTTCCTATAAAAAGTTCTACTGATTAAAATTCTTTTTGAGCCCTTTCAAACGAGATACGGTAAACTGCTTCGCTGTAAATGCTTCGTGAAATATTATGTAAAGAATATCATGTGTGAATATTGTCCTTTAACTGATTTAGTTTACTTAGTTGATTGTTAGGATCATATTGATGATAAATTGCCTAAGTTATATGAACATTATGAGCGATATAATTTACCTAAGAAAAAGAAATATAAGGTTTAGCTCATACAATAATTTTCAACTGTTTTCAATCAGCACACACACAAAAAAGCAGTAAAGAAGAGGGGGGGGGGGGGGGGCAACCTCAGTGAGAACTATTACTTGTAATAATAATAATTGGACCGACAGATGAATGGTGATTTTGATAAAATTGCTTCTAAATAATATCAACATAAGCCTTAAAGTTACCTACATTATTCAATAGGATGAACGTTTTGAGCTCAAGGTCCTCAAGATATTCCTTGCAATTATCGCGAATTCTACGTTAAATTTCACGTAAAAATCCGGTAAGCTTGGCGATTCCTGCGAGTGTGATATGATTTGCGCGAAGTTGCACGTTGAACCCATTCATTTAGGAAAGTATTTTCTGATTAAATAATAGAGGACCTTTTCCGTGTTTACACAATCTCATCTAAACACAACTATCGACCAATGATAGCGCGCGTATAATATATCTCATTTATTTTATGATGGCGTTTTGCTAACATTTGGTAATGGCCTGCTAAATTGCACGTGCATCTTGATGCGTACCTGATAAAAGTCGATTACACGCACACTCCACGCTTCTGGCGGTTTCAATGGCACGTAATGTAAAATAAGCATTTTGCAATCGTGCGCAAATGAAAATGCCAGCTACTAGGCGCAGGTTACTATACGCACGTCCTAGCACTGAAATACAGAATGCATTAGGATACAGAAACTCAGCCGCAGTTATAAGCGTCCGAATGAGCTTAGCACATGGCTCGTGCGAGCATAAATGTTGTAACAGACTTTGGTGCTGACGTAGGAGGGGACACGTTGCAGGAAGAAATAGCAGCCACGAAATAATGTGCTCTTCATACAAGGGGACATCTCATGGAGTAGGGACGTCTGGTGGATACGTAGAACAACAAGAACATCATGCCCTTTTCACACGAGGGGACACGGTGAATTCGAAACAGAATCGGGTAACGAAGCCTTGCGGAAGCGACAAAATTACAATATGCATACACACACTCATAAAAGAAATGAAATGCGGGGACATTTCTCGGTGATATCAGTTGAAGAGACTCATCACCTGGAATATGCTGCGATTATTAAACTCGTGCCACAAAAAATTTACGGAATTTTGTCCCCGTGACATGTCGCACGGAGTTTGTGAATCATTAATTTGTTTACTACACAAGAACCCAACTAAGGAAAGTACATTTCGCCCAAGAATAAATGAATAACTTGTTTGTTATGCTTTGAAAAGGTGGCCAATTCATATACACAGTGAGAGTTAGATAACACGGTTTTATATAAGTCGGCAACGTGCCATAATCCCCAGCGGAAGACGTTCATTGTACACTGTTAATTTGCTCGAGCCAATCATATGCACCTATATTATTCCAAAGAAAGTTGTCAGATTAGCCTTAAGCCTATACCTGAATAGACTCAACATACTGGTGAGTTTATTCATTAAACTGTTTTCCAGACTGTATTTTGTACAGAACTTTTCCCCTAACGTTAGATATCCTTACCTTTTGTACAATTTTTCTGTAATCTATGGTTGCATGGCTTTGACTTTTCTTTTGGCTAAAATAATTTGCTACTGCATTATAAAATCTCTCTCGTATTCAGCGCATGCTCGTCTCTATCAGTCAGCTTTTATCCAAATAAACGAGTATCAGTTAATTTCTTTTGGCCACAGAAGGATGCTACGAACCGCGCTAACAGCATTTTGTTAACCGAGGCAAGTCTCCTTGTTACATTGTTTAGAAAATTCTATAGGCGGCTAAAAGTGAAGGCTACAAGAGGTAATTGATAGAACCTATTAAATCTAGTCAAACTAGATACTTTCCAGCACAAGTGCCTGCGTAGGTTTTTAAAAATCTGTTAGCCTAAGCGCATGTCATATGAAGAGGTGTGCAACAGAGCTACCGTGGAAACTATCGGAGAACAAGTAAGGAGATGGAGGTAGACATGGATTGGACACGTGCTGCGAATGGATACCAGTTCCCTCCCACGAGTTGCACTGACGTGGGCATCGGAGGGAAAACGCAAGAGAGGAAGATTTGGAGAAACATGGCATAGGACAGTGGAGAAAGAACGAACGGCGATAGGGTTACTGTTCTTGGGTAGAGGCAGGGCTGGCGGCGGCTGACAAAGCGTCTTGGAGAAGTGAAATTTCTGGGCCACTCTCCATACGGAGAAGCGGAACTGATGATGATAATTAAATCTATCAAGGCCAAGCCTGCTGCAAAACAAAGCTATCAGTGAAGTTAGTGCTTTTATGTAGCTGGTTGTTTACATCGTAAAATTTTGTTTCTCCCAAGAAATTAGTCTTATTTTTACCGCTGTATCTGCTTTCTTTAGTCTCAGCATTTCTCCAAGCAGAAAATGTATTGTTTTTCTTGTTTTAGTTCAAGGTGTGAAGCTTGAAAATTCATCTGACTGGTTGTTCTACCTATTTCAGAAACGTTCATTATCTTTCAAAGAAATGTTAAGATTCTAATCCTTAATAGAGACATCTGAGGCTGTACTTAATTCGTTACGGTCGGAATATCTCGTCAATTTACACTCAAACAAAGAAAGCTATTTAACCTGTGCTCTATTTTGAATTGCTAATGTAAAACTAAATTTAATTGCGTTTCAGACAGCAGACTCATCTGAAAAAAAGCTGTATTGCATTTTATCGTGAAATAATTAAAATGACAATGTCCAACAGATACATGTAACGGCGCTTCAAAGAATAATTCTACCTGGAAACGGCTTTTCAAATTAAACTTGTTATCCTGCAAAAAGTGCTCGAGGCCGTTATAAGGAAGAAAATAATTTTCGCGGAAATTTGTCTCGTCTCATAACAAACCATCTAGCTAGTGCTTAACTAAGCATTGCCAATATACCGTTTAAACCTTCTTGATGACTCGATTTGGCTACTCTAACATATGGTAAATTGATTTTTCTTCAATATGTATACTTTAATCTATAACCGAGTTCTCGATGTGCCGAAACATGCAAACAGATGTAAATGTAAATTAAGAAGGAATTCTGCTCCGGGTTGGGATAGGGAGTGGTGAAAATACGAAACGAAAGGTGGTGATTAATGAACGATGATTCCCGTTGCTGTATCAAAGTAATGCTGAGCTTTCTTCAAAAATAATAGAGAAAAGATAATTGACTTAGAGATGTTATCTCACAGATGTACTATTCTATTCTTAGAGCTAAGCATTTTCAATTTCTGGAAAGAAAATAATTAAGCCAGCCGGTATATTATGAGTGATACCGACTTTGCTCTTTATGGAAATTTATAGGTCAAGTGTGGGATTTTGATCAAATTCATAGCCTTACTGTTCGCGTATCTATCAGATGAACTGCATTCAGCGAGAGCTAAGTCACAAGGCTGTTCTAATTCAAAGTTCATACCGTTATTTTTCGGTTGTTTATGCTCTCTCAATATTTATTTGCCGTCAAAAGTTTCTTTTTTGAAGATCATTCAAACTGGGCATATGCATTTGGCGCCGGTGTACTAAATATTTGACTGACCATGCAACAAATCTTGTGATTTATTTTCTGGTTATCACTTGTAACATTTCATTACAAGCGCCTTAGAAGAAAAAAATAACAGTGAAAAATAATAATAGTGTGCATGAAAAATTGATTTGTCGTGGTATCGTGTCGATTCTCCTGATCCTTACCTCCTTATTTCACTCGTGTGCCGTGCATCCCGGCGGTCATCTCATCGCTGTGCTTTCTAAGTGTCTGCAAACTGAACTGCTGTGGCCTGTGAAGTTGTTATCAACTACTGATATAGCAGTCTGAATCTTTTTTTCTGCTGGCAGAAAACTGTCATCACCGCATGAATTTGTTATATGAATACTCCAAACGCTATGTGGTGTTAAATCATTAATTATTCAAAATCTTGTTTGTGTCTCGTTTCCAAAAAAAGAAAACCAATTCACAAAATTAAAGCCACTTGCCTTCTGGTTTCAACATGTTAAATCATTTATTAACTGGAATAGAAAACCTGTCACGAATGTTCTCTCCTGATACTGACAAAACTAAATTTCTTAGCACATTTTCCTTGCACTTATATTAGTCCCGGAAACACAAAATTAAGAGAAACTCTTCAAAGGAATTAAAACAGGAATACCCAACAACTACCCTTGAAAGAAAAGAAAAGAATCCAGATTTTTAGACAAAAGAATCGCTAATTATAGGCCGAGGATGGATCGGTTAAATACGACAGACAGACAGCCAGGCGTTTTAACCCTGACCGTAGCCTGTGTAGCAGACGTTTTCTTTCCATTTTCCAGACGATTTAGCAAGTGAGCGCGCGATTTCATTCTCTTCGCGTGTTTTTGGAAATGAACGCCTACACAGGCTACCCTGACCGACAAAGCTCTATTAACTGACCAGGCCGGTTTGGCTTTCCACATCACCTCACCAGCTATAGGATTTCTTTTTAATGTCCGTTTTTTCTTGTTTTGTGCCGCTTTTCGGTGCATTCGCTGAGTTTTAGTTTAATATTAATGGTAACATCGATGGATTATTCGTACATCTTATACCTGCTAAACGTACCATTGAAATGCAGATTTGTGAAACCATCTTGGCTTCGTTTTCAAAGATATAGGGCAAAAAAAAAAAATAATTCTCCTGGTCCTGTCTAATCTAAAATAAATCTGGCTGCATTTAATGATCGAGTATAAACCAGGTGTTAAACATTATTTTTTTTTCAACTCAAATATTGAAACAGCTCAGTCGAATCCCAAGATAAAGTTGTTAAACTGATTTGAACTAGGGTCTGAAAACCAGGCTGCGTGCAAAGGGCTATGCTTCGGAATAGGTTCAGGACCCCTAGTTTGTAGGCCATTATTCAAGGTGGAAACATCAACACACATTAGCACACTTAATTTTTCTAGATCGGAATATTCAGCTAAATGGCAAAAACTTCAAGAACTATATGACCGGAGCTTAAGGTTTTACTTCCAATCAATCTGTTCAAAACATTCGAAAACATCAAAGAAAAAGAACAATGTGCATTCGGACTTTTGGGAAAGACTTTTCATGAAGTATTTTCCATTTAATTACGTCGTTTGTCAAAGTGCTCTGCTACAAAACAAGTCAAAACAAAAAAAAATTCATATATCTACGCTTACACTATTAAAATGGTGGGCAATCAACGCCACGTGATTCTATGCTATCCAATAACAGGTCAGGAAAATCGCGCCTTAAAACGAGGTTAAAAACAAGTTTTCTGCAGCTGGTATAACCGGATTGTTGACAGCCGTCAGAGACCCTGCTCAGCACAATACAACGATTTTTATTAAGTCAATACTGTTTTAAAGTTCTTGTTGACATGTCTAGTAAATGCTCGAGATTGAGGTCAAATGTTTTGATGTGAAGCCGTCATCGAATGCCCTGAATATATAATCCTTAACACCCTTTTAGCAAGTGTTTTGTTTTCCTTTAGTTAAGCCACGCTTTCGTTTAACCGTAGCGATTAAACGCCTTCAGCTTTGGTTAAATTTCAAAAGCAAGATTCAGATTCATTTTTCTCCTGTTCAGCAAATTTTCGAGGGCAGAAATGATTACAGTCAGGCAAGTGTCAAAACATCACAACAAAACGGCGCGATAATGATATCGAGATTGTACAAATGTCACCACTTTTCATCAGTGTTAAAAAAAATTAATCTTCTGCTTTTTCCGTCTTTTCATCCTATGACAAATACGATTTTGAAGTCCGTAGGTTATTTATCGGTTGGAAACGCCTCAAAAAGACATTTACTTATTACAGATAGCACAAAAAAATTCATACTTTACCTCAATATTCACTACCAGTGTGATTTTTATGTCTCCCGGATGTTTTAGAAAAAAAAACTCCGTTAAGATCCGTATGCTATAGCTGAAAGTTCGCGGTATTCTTCGCTGTTTTAAACAGGAACAGTTAGCGATGATTGGAGACACGTAATGCGAGACTAAAAGCTGACAACTTCAACTAAATGGCACTTCCGTGTTGTCATTTCCTCTATGCTTACCATTTGGTTGAACAAACAACGCACGGAAATTGGTTTGAGTGTTGGTTCACCTTACGGTACAGTGTCAATCTAGAACCCAGTCTCATCGCAAACTGTACCTTCTACGAGAACCCATGGCCCTATTTACCCACGAAGCCAAATAATGCACTTTTGACGTAGAGCGTGGATGCCTGACATACAAGGAGCTACGTCACGGTTTGCACATCTTGAAAAGTTTAGGTTTTAAGTTTTTCGTTTGTAATCTGTGGTAATCTTCTCCATCCTTAACCATCCTTGTTTCTTTAAGGTTTATTTATAATTTAGTATCTCTTTGGTGGTTTTCTTTCTGAGTAAACTACACTTTTCAGGTTTACTTCAATAAGAGCTAATTTTGTACGTGGCCAAAATAACTGACCATAACGTAACGTGACTGAGGTAATAAATAAGTAAATGAATCAAATATACATTTTATTTTTTCCAAATAAAAGCTTCCACTTTTACAGGTCGGAAGCTTACATTCACCAAAACATCAAATATCTTCCCCGTTGTAAGCCTCTCGTACATGCAGTAAAAACTATAATCATTAATTTATTAATAAAACATTTGAATTTCGTAGGTTTGCTGCTAGGAGTAAATATTTGCCACCTTGTCCTACAAAAATGTACTGATCATGTGTTGGTCTATCTCTGTGAATTTAAAGCTAGCGCAGTTTTTCCGTTTGATTTGGGCTTCTAAACTTCATTCTTTCATAGTAATTGTTGAGCGCTAGTAATTGCTTGCTCATTCAAAGAATCCAAGGAAACAACTTTTTACTATCAATGCACAGTGCACTCGTATTAACCCACCAAGCTCCAGTTTGAAACCGAGCTGGGAACCGATGTTTGCAAAGGTTTCAGACAACCACGGCATGTAAAGAATGAAGGGATGTGCAGAATAAGGCAATACTGTAAGCGACTGCTGATGTAACATCAAACTCTTCTTGTGTTTTACAAGGGAATACAAAGCAATTTGGAAGGACAACCTGGTAATTTATCAGACGTCACTAGGGGCTTTATTCCGGCCACCCCTTATTAATAGAGTGATACAGGGACCCACAGAAAACATTTAAAACCTTTTCTTCATTTTACATTAAGATTAAAAAAAAATGCTTCAAATTTAGGTGAGCTTGTTGACCTTGCGCACATCAGTTCTGATTCTCTCGTTAACTTTATCGACTGAGTCAGACAGCAAGTTCAGTTGTCCAAGCTGTCTGTCTTGTTCCCCTTGGATGCCAAGTGCGAGACTTCTCATGTCCTGCAGAACACGGCCCATTTCTGCTGCTTCAGCATCTGTTACCACCTTGGAATCTTTTCCTTTTGTACTACTTGAAGGAGGAAATTTTTCTTGGCTGTCTTCTTCACTCTCGTCACCTATAACATTGAATCAGATTTGTAGGGTCACTACATGAAGGTAAATAATATTTGTTTAATCCTCTGAACTTGATTCTCTCGACAGAGACGCTACAGTAGATTACCCATCCCCCTCGGCCCTGGCAGCATTTTGCCAGGCCACCGTGACAATTCGTGACAGTTTGTCCCAAAACATAATGCAGTCTGAGTGACCCTGGCAAAGGCAGTTAACCACAAAATCTCAATCCAGAATCCAACATACTATCCTTAAAAGCTACAGAGCCGCTCAGCTTGAACAGCATAGTAAACAAGACTACATGAGAGTACCTGCTCAAAAGCTTTCATTTTGAATGGTTACACACTAAGGTTTCATCTACAGACAAAAAGTTCAAATGACCTTGTACAGCATAATAACCAGTATAATCTGAAAACAGTACTCTGCAGCTTTTGTTTGAATGGTCACACACTTGGTTTAATCTGTAATTTTAAAAGCATGGTCGACAACATCTTTGAATAGCATCATAGGCGCGTAGTGCGTGCAAGGGGATATGACGCTAAACCCTCAGAATACAATATTGTAAAGCACAATAACGTAGGCCTGTTATAGGTTCATAGGGTTACGTCAGTCAATAGGCTTACATATCTTGCATGGTGTATGTGCATGTACATGTACCTTGAGAAGGAAACTGGTCTGAATCCAAACTGTAGCCATCCTGATCCCCAGCATCATAAGGAGGCTCATCATAATTAATTCTGCCAGGTAACAGAACCTCAAGAGTTTGAAGAATGTGAACCAAACGAGCTGAAATCAGATGCACTGAATGCCCAGCATGGCCAATCCTTAGCTGCGATATTGTGACCTCCCAGGGAGTATGGACGCTGACTTCTGTTATCTCCTTGACAGCAAAACAGACATCAAGATTTCTTTCTGCATTAAAGAGCTCCAATGATTTATTTGATACTGTCAAAGTACCAGGGAGGTGTTTTTCTTTTTGAGTTCTGGCATACACAATAGGATACTCAGCTTTTTCGATGATCATGTTGTGCTCTGGAACATCTATGTACACCTGAGGAGTTTCAATGTTCCATTTGCTTAGCCATGAATCCAGATTGTAAATTAAAGTTTCTGCAACACCCAGATCATTGTGTATCTTGTTCATGTTGTTGCAAGCAGAGTCAATTTGCTGTCCTTGTTTCTGCACAGTCTTACCAGTTGTTGCAAGAGTTTTCTGAGCATCGTACAAGATGTTGAGGAGTTCTGTATTGTGAGGAGTCTGGCTTTTGGAACTGAAATGTATTAAACAGAAAGAAACGTGAAGTACAAGCCTTAGTAACAATGAGTGAGTGATTTTCTAAGGCTGAAGGTGATTCCAATCAATCCTGTACCACAATAATCTTACATTGAAATATTGCACCATGATCTTTCAAAGGAAGGTGCTTCATCTACATGAACATGTACTGTATGTATCAGTGTTACATTTGAGGTCCATGAGCAACACCCTGTTATCAGACTAGTCTAAATAAAACTAATAAATACCAATGAGAAGTTTCTACAATATACACTCTTTTAAGAATAAAGTTAAGAACTTAACCTGATTTAGCAGGATGGCAGTACTTTGTATCATCCCCCCCCATGCATCTCCAAAGGTATTCACTCAATGGCAGGGTTGTGGCCAAGAAAATAGTGTACTGATGGAGATTTTCATTGTGCTGGCATACCGTTCATATGTATTAGGCTTGCAATCTTAAATGAGAGACTTGATAACAAAATTTCATTCCCAATCAGAATCTTTTGCTACATGTACGCCTTGAATGTGGGGTTACCAAGCTTTGCATTTAGAAGATGGAGGTCACAAGGCATGTAAAGAGGACATGCTAAACAAGTGCTCAAAACAAGATTTTGTTTCAATTTCTTTGCCCGTTATAGTGGCACCGATACTCAAGGTAGATGATATGGTTCGATACCAAATGATTGTACATATGCAACCTAAAAACTCTTTGTTGCCCTTTACGGAGTGATTGCTGCCCAAAATCATGCCAGCAATAACCTCTTTCTCAACTGGCAAATTTCATTGGGAGCTGACACTTAGTGAAAACCCTGCATTGATAATCAAACTAATTTTTTACAATAATTGTCTAATTAATCGCGCGCTGATTGGCTCATTTTTATCATCAATAAGAGTACAGACAGATAAAATTTAAATTTATGCAAGCTTTCAAGTTTAACTTTCACCTGTCAAACTGTCAACTTTTTAACCAATGAGATTTTATGGACTTTTTTAAGTAGCCAACCAAAAAGCGAGAAAAGTTATTGACAATGCTCCCATCACTTTGAATAAATTCACTTATCTTTGTTCACAACAAGTTTACGGCGTCTTCTCCCCTCTTTTATTCCCGACATTTGACCATTTTGGGGTCTTGTTATTGTAAAAAAACAAATTGACGTCAGTTTTTCATGCGTCTGTCCTCTTATTGATGATAAATGTCGTCATAACATTGTCAAAGTTTACTGCGGAACCACTCGCCTGCGGCTCGTGGTTCCACAGCCACTTTGACAATGTTATCATGCAATTCATCATCAATAAGAGGACAGACGCAAGAAAGATTTCCGTATAACCCCATACATTTATTATGCATGCAGAATTATTAATTATGTATGCGCTCTATTGTCTTTGAAGACAATAGCAACTCCCCAAGGTATTGAATATATACATTGATAATTACTACTTACTATGTGAATAAAAGAGGATTTGATTGCGAACTGTGGCGCGCTATCGCGCGTTGTCTTTTCGCCGATTCTCCTCTTCCCCTAGCTTCATTCTGTCCTCTTTTTCTTCTCCATATTACCCAGGCTCCTCACGGATTTTTTTCCTTTTTTTTCATGTGCCCCATCAGGTCTCGAACCACTTATCTTTCACACACCTCTCGCTCACCAGTCTCTCTTCTACACCACTACACTACAAGGTTCAGTTGAGACTTACCCCTTGAAAAATAATTTTTATTTTACTTGACTTGATTGCATTCCAAAAAATTAACATTACAATTTACTTATTCATGTGTTTAACGCATGTTGCACGCTGCACTAAAACATGCATCGCATGTGTAGGTCCCTGGTGAATAAAAAGGGGGGGGGGGGGGTTGTGTGATTTTTTTCTTTCTCCCAATCACTTCTGACAGTCAACCACAGCCTAAACTTCGTAGACCCAGACACAGGTGCGCACACCCAGCGCATTGAAAATACATGGGGGGGAGTCAAACGAAGTATGCCTCGTACAGGAACATCCAAAGATCTCTTCGAAAGCTATCTACAGGAATGGTTGTGGCGTCAGCACTATAGAGATGATCCTTTTGGAAACATTATCAAGCATATCGCCGACTTATACGAAGTGCGCAAAGATGTGTAAATTGTTCCTTGTACCACTGTATGCACAGTTCGTGATCTGATCGCCACTTCATGGAGGGAAGAAACAAAATACACAGCTTCATCGCATGGGTCTGAATTTGAGGAAGGAAATCAAGGGGAAAAAAGGCGGAGAGACGCAACAGGTAAGCTAGAATTTTATTTCACTTTGTTTAGATTTACAAAATTAGTATAAAGGTCACTAACCCGCACAACAGATTATAGGTAACCGCAAGCGGCCGGTTTTGCTTAGGCCTAAAACAGTATTTTTGAGCTTTTTTAAACTAGCGAACAGGTCTAAATCGCTATTATTTTAAGCAGTTTTAAGCCTGTGCTCAGTTTAAAAATACGGTAAATGCGCCCAAATTATGATATTTCATTTCGGTTTTCCGTAATTCAGACCTAAAACTTGCAAAAGTCTCCAAGAAATCATTTCGTTTTTGTGTATTTTAGATAGCAAATTCGAAAAAAAGTAAAAAAAAAGTATGCGACACTTAGAAAAAAAATGGTAAAATTTAGAGTTATTCAAATCAGATAAGTCTCAAAGGAGCGCTATTGTTTTCGCTATTGTTTAGTTAAACAAAGAACTGTATGCATAATAAATGTATGGGGTTATACGGAAATCTTGCCCAGACGCATAAAAAACTGACGTCAATTTGTTAAATACAGGGTATAAAGCATCCAAATTAAACTTGTTTACTTAAGTGATAGTCATGTGTCAATCACTATGTCACAGAACACCAAAATGATGTCACATTTCCAAAATGTCAGCCATCTTGGCTCTCAAAAAATTTTCAATTCAGTCAGGACAGCTCCAAAACTGATTAAAAAAGAAAGAGAAAAAAAGGCAGGAAAAACATAAGGATACAAGCTCCGCTAGGGCCAAGTTTCTTACCCACTGTGTAGCTGTGCATTATTTTCTTACAAATAGTCGGGGTTCCACATACCTTGCAAAAAGTCTTTCCTTCCAGAAATGCTCGATTGTATTAAACACATGACCACGATCTGCAAACGAGGAAAACCAATATTTATCAGTCCTCACACGGACTGTTATAGCCGAAAAAAATATGGACGTAGTCTCTTTTTTGAGCTCGAAGAAATTCTCGAAGTAGATCCGAAAATCGAGGCCGCTCGTTCCTCCTTTATCTTCTATAAAGCGTATACAACGGGTGTAAATGACAAGGTGACCATAAATCCACGTTTTGCTACCATTACAATAATAAGACGCCTTCCATTCGTCCACTTTCCCCATGTTAGAGCGACTGTTAGAACCTTTCCGACACCTTTTCCCATCAAAACAAGTCTCAAAACAATGGAATGAAACGCTGACATTGAGGTCAGCGGTACTCAACTTCCGTAAAATCGACAACACCCGAAAACTTTCCGAAGTTTGTCGAAGTTTTCCGTTCATTAGCGGGATATCACTGAGTTGAACCAAATTGTTTTTGCACTGCATGTAACTACCATCTGGTTTTTCTTTCTTCTTTTTCGTTTCGTTTTGCAGTATGACTGATACGACCTCTTACAGTGGAGATGAATATACGGACGAGGACGAGGAAGAAGAAGAGGAGTTAGACCCTCGTGTACAGGTATGCTAAATTCCGGCGAAGTAAGCTAAATTTTTCATGCCATCTTGTCTTCAATATCGTGCTCTGTGTACAAATTTCAGGACGAGCTTGAGAGACTGAATGTGTCTGCCAACTCAATAAACCATTTGGAAGCTGAACTTGATGTAAGTGTGGATAGTTTTCCATTCTTTGTTTAGTTTTACGGGATACGAGTGATTGATTTAATTTCTTTGTTTATATTGTCAATTGTAATGAAAATACAGCCATCTCAACGTCAGCTTGAGCTTTGAGCTTTTTCCACTGACGTTAACACCATTCGTGTATATTTCAATTTTCGCAGTTTCCATGGTTTTCCTCCACAACCTGAAGACATCAATCTGAAATCCACAAAATGTATTCACTAGTCTGAGCTAAAATGTATCTATGGGTGTGGTCCTTGTCTGATGGGCATGCACAAAAAAAAATTTGCATTTACAGACTTGAGTATCTGTCAATTCAAAATTTCAACATACCTCCCCCTCATTTTCTGGGAAACCCTAAGGCATATGAGACTTTGAAGCAAACTCTCATCCTTCAGCCAAAAGTTGTGGTTCAATGCCCAGGCACTTCAGGGTCAGGGGAAGATGTGTTAAAACTAAAGGCATCCACAGTTGAGTGGTGATCAAAATCCTTGACAGTCGATCCATATCTCAATGGATGCTCAATCGACATCTTGATTGACACTTGATTGACAGGCGGTCAATAGTTGGCTGAGTGTCAACTGACTCAAATGTATCAATCAACACTCAATGGTGTGTCTGTGAAAATTAGTTGACTCTAAACTGACTGTTGACTGAGATGTCGATCGATTGTCAACTGAGTAGTGATTGAAATGTCGAACAATTGTCAATGGAAATGTCGATCAAGGATAGCAATAAACACTTGTCCGTGGATGCCTTAAGTACACATGATTTGGGTCTTGATAGGCAATCAAATTCCCCTGCACCTGGGATGTTCTTGGAAAAATTGACTGAGAGAACACTAATTTATGCGATAGAAATAAAGTTTGAACATACTTTGACACACAAATATTTATAACAAAATTTAATATTGTAGCTTCAAATGCAGCATGCAGCTTTTTCAGGCCATTTTTTTTCATCTTTCCTAATGTTATATTTCTCTGATCTTTGCAATTTCCACCATGATTTTGATCAAGGTAAAACAAAGCAAGAGTTCTTTGAAATACTCATTCCCTCCCATGTGGTGTCAAATATCACATCCCAATTACCCTCTCCCCTTGTCAGATGATAGCTCTTCAGAGGTTGGTCTTGATTTCCCCCAATTTGTTAATACTTAGATGTCATAAATTCAAAACCAAGCAGTAACTAATATTCAGAAAACATGTACATGTATGTACAGTACATGATCTCTCTAGTGCTAATCTCCATTGGTATGGGTTTTTTTTGATACAAATCTCAAACGTCTCTTGTGTGGGTGAAACAGCCATTAGCATGTAGTTATATTCTGTCAAAGGTTTGTGCTGATTGGTTTATTTTTGACATGTCAAACAACCAGAAGTGCTAGGAGGCTTTCAGCACTGGTGGCATTCAAAAGTCTGAGACATCCAGAAAAGCTCACCTGCCCTCCATCTGCTTTTCCAAAACTTGTCGACAGAGCTTGTCTCGCTTTTATTGAATTCCTGTTTCCTGCTCGAGTCCTTTCTTCTAGAAAGTAGTGGGTAAAACGCTGTTCTGTGAACTTTACAATCAGCAAATCATGTTAGAACTACATTGTCATGTTCTATACTTGTAGGAGGCCAGAGCTGTGTTCCGCCAAACCATGGCTGCTGCAACTTATCATTTAAATGCCCAGGCACAGAAGCTTGGAAAGTGTATAGACAAGGCTCGACCTTTTTATGATGTGCTGAGAGAGATGCGAAAGGTAGGAAAATGCAGAACGTTTTTAGAATAGCTTATGATGATTCGGTTTAGTGGCCTTCTAGTAAGTGCCCCCTTTGTAATAAGCAATTTGTTAGAAAGCACCCCTATTCCAATAACTGTCATCTTCTAACACTTTAATCTTTCAGTTATGCTCTGTCATGAAAAATGTAATGCTGGTTTTCATGTTACCTTCAGTTGTCTAACTGTATTTTACATTGTTGTTCATAGGCTCACTTTGAGTTACAAAAAGCAACACTACAGTTTGAAAAAGCAAACAGCAGGCATGTTTATGCACGGCAGAGAGTACATGAGGCTGAACAAAGAGTGTTTGGTAGTGGAGAGAAAAGAGCATTTGATACTGCACTACAAGAAATGCTTAACCAGGCAACACTTGAGGTAAAGACTGCAGTAAAGCGTGAAGTCTAGAATAAATATTTCTGATTGATTTACCTAGTAGTCCACCTTTTTCTTTAGACTGCTTTCATTTCAGCTAAAACCACGCAATTATGCACTGTTCTGTTTTCAGCTTTGATTCTGGATGTCAGAAAAATATTATAGAAATCCTAGTGTCCAGGCCTGTTTGGTCCAGGTGTACGTGAGGAAACACTGACCTTGTCTACATTAGTGCACGTAAACTTCGTCTCAACAACACGGTTAAAGACAAAATGCTTGGGCCTCATTACTTTTCTCCATTCCGTCTGTACACTTGGTCAATAACAGCCATAATTATCTCTTACCTTGTTTTAAGGGTTTTTTTCTCTCAGATTATCCAGAGTCACACATACAGGAACTATTTTTTGTTTCCATTAGTTTGTTTATAGAAAGGGGTTTTGTGGGCCATTGAGTTGTGTTCATGGAGAAATTTCTCTTGCGGTAAACTTCTCTATCTGGATGTATAAATAGTCACTGGCAAATTCTCCCTGGGCAACCCATCTTCAGTCAAAAATGTTTTATGGCCTGTTGAGATGGGCTAGCAATGATCCCATGTACTCTATATTTAGTAGTAATATGACCAGTCTTCCTGACCAGTTCGTTTATGCTTTTGAAGCAGAATATCATTAGGTACATTTTGTGGGTGCACAGGTCACTTAGGCTTGTAGGTAGGCTTTGAAAGTTGTCAACATCTCTATTGATAGTGGCAGTGACAAGACCAAGATCCAGCCATTAGCTGGGAATATTAAGAATACACTGTGCTCTATTTTACATATGAAGGTTAACGAGGCTGAAAATCAGAAGAAGGAAAGTTGGTTCACCCATCAAAAAATGTATAAGTCCTATCAGGAAATTGAGAAAACCACAAAGACGATGCAAAGCAAACTGAAAAAATCTGTTGAGAAAGCCAGGTGGGTTGTGTCTGACATGTAGAAATAAGCCTGCTCATTTTATATTTCTATGAAATTACCTGACGTACCATGTTGATTAATTATTCAGTCATATTTCGTTAAATTGCTTTTTTGTCTTCAATTCTTGCACCTCATTGGTGACAATGAATCAAGAATAATTAACATGGCTGCACAGAGATAGGAAATATATCTACATGTTGAAATGTCTTCTATCAAATGCAAAGGACAACTTGACACTCCATGCTGTGGGCACTTTTAGTTCAAAACTACTGCATTCTTGAGGTCTAGATGGGAATATTTTCAGCAGGAACAATGGCAACTGAAACCCCATTAAACTGTAAAAGAAGGACAGAAAAACAAACAAACAAATAAACAAACAAATAAACAAACATAAAATAAATAAAAAAAGGAAAAGCCTAAAGTGGTCCAAGATTTGCATTGAAACTTGCAACAACTGACACTAAAAGGCACTGTTTTCTATCTTGTAGGCCATATTTTGTCCAAAAAGTGTCCTTCGATCGGCATCTTTGGGTAAGTATATTTTAATTACATTATGCACTGTAGACCGATGAAGGTTCAAGTTGATTTGACTGGTCTGCTGCTGGTACATGTACAAACATCCCACCCCCTCCCATCCCCCACAAGTAAGATGTGCATGTTCTATAGGTATGACGAGGCAGGCTCTATACATGCCAGTTTGTCAAACAATTTGCCAATGGATTGTCAGGATGGTAGTCCTGCTACATGTAACTGCCATGGTTCTGTCAATCATCTACATGTACCATGAAATAGAGAGTGTGTAACAATGAACTATACAATTTTGAATGTTTTGCAATTTACAAGATGGACAGGTTGCCAGGCTCTGCTGCTATCAGCTGATGAGAAAAACTGAGAAGATCATACACTCGACCTGTTGTAATTATCACAAAAATTAATTACCTCACTTGTAACCAGTAAGAAGAGTTAATACCGCACATAAGTCACGTCTTACTGTGAAATTAAGAGGGTGGAACAGAAGAACGATAAATTCTGTACCACCGTTTGGGCAATCATTGAGTTTACTGGCTACAGGTGTTAAACAGTGAGAAAGATTGAGACAAATTGTCGAATTTTCAGATTTGCCGGCGAGTTCTAGAAAACGCATGTGCTACTTCTAGCAGTGGCTAGTCTACATAAGAGCCTTCACTGTAGTCCTATGAAGTGGAACTTGTTAGTGTCAGAACAAATTCTCCTTTAGCTATTTGTTAGCTTTTAAAAAGGTTACACGTCTTTTCTTCAGCAATTAAAATTGAGGGTGGACTCAATCCACAAAGGTCTCAGTGAAGCCAAACAGAACTACTCCAAGTGCTTGAGATCACTGGAGGTCATCAGCGACGACATTCATCAGAAGAGAAAAGACAAGAAAATGCTAGCCATGTTGGCAAATCTACAAGAAAGAGAGGCAGGTGTCGGTGCAGACTCTGAAGACGAGACGTCCCTTGATCAAAGTCAGCTCGATCTTGATCTTGACTGCAACTCGAGCCTTAGTGACGTTGATGGAATCCTACCGGCAAACCTCCCTGAATTACCACCTCTCCCTGGCTGGGGAATACAGATGGCACCTGGGGCAGAGGGTCCATCTGGCGCAAGTTCATCTGCTGATGGTGCTGCCGCGCAACTGGGAAATACGTGCCTGGGGTCTGCGTCAAGAGTTACCTTGGAGAGGAGTGTATCCGGTGCCGAGAGTACTGAAAGCGTTGATTCTGATTCGCGGGCGAGCATTTCCGGAAGTGGCTCTTTTAAACGAGAGGTTTATGGCTGTGAACAGGAAGACAGTGAAGTGGGCGAGTGTAGTGGGAACGACGTCCCGACTAAAGAAACCGAACAGAATGTCGAAGTATCAAACACCATCGGTGAATCCAATGCCATTGCGATAACAACTTTACCTGAAACCGAAGGCTCAGATGTTTTAGGAGATGGAAATATTGCTAGCGAAATTGTGAATATACCGGGAGAAATTGCGTCACCCATTAATGAAACTGCAGAGGTTCCAGAACAAAGTGAGACTGATACTACTACACATCAAGGAGATGAAGTTAATGAAGACACTCAAACGATGGAGTCAGATAACTCTGCTTGTAATCAGAACACACAGGGTCAAGAGTGTGCAAGCAGTGACTGTGAATCAAATAAAGCGAGCGACGATCCTGTTCTGGAAACTGAAGATAAACAAGATTTTCCCTCGAAGGTTCAAGTAGATAACAACAATGCTAATCAACGAGAACCACGGGAAGTTTCTGATGAGACTATTGCCGATAATTCCCTGGAAATTGTCGCGCAAATTTAATGAAAGGTCTTGAAAGAGAAATAGTGAGGAAGAAGAAAACTAAATTGTTTGTACACTGAAGCAGTTACTTTTAGAGAGGTAAAAAAGTGGGCGTGAACAGGGCCCATTCCACAAGATTGAGAGCTTATTGTTTCTGAAATATTCTGGTGTAAAGGTACTTGCATTGACAACTTCCCTTTCAAAGACAAAACACCGTAGAAGGTAAAGACACGAAAAACCAATTCAATGCAAAACGTAAATTACATTTACCTGTAGTCAATCCAAGCTGATTGACTTCATTTGTAGAAGAAAGAACGGGTCCAGTGTATTTAATTGTAGGACTTGGGAGAGTTATAATACGGCAGAGTAATGGTTATTGCTTGCCATACAGTTTATATTGCATGCAGATTATTATCAACTGCGCTGAGCTATACCAGAGTTTTATATTTGTCTTTTTCGTGGTCGTTATTGAGTTTGTTACTCAAACTCAGCCTAACGGCTGCATATTTCAGAACTGTATTCCTTTCCTTCCATTTCGACGCCGACAACTTTGTCGCCAATTTGCAAAAAGCGACATTTTTTCATCCTGATTCACACAAAGGATGACGTTAGTAGATTGATCCCAACATGACGAACCGTCGATGGGCTGAAAAGTTTTATACCGTTATTTCATACAGCAAACTACATTTTCCAGGTCAACATCCAACATTTTGGGACTGACTTCGGTCAAGTGGCGTGTTTTGTAAGTTGCTCGTGCCATAACCTTTTTGTATGGCATTTTGTAATTTCTAATAACTAAGGTTTTCGATGAGCAATTAAGAATAAAAAGCAGCGATATTAGAGAATGACGTTTCGACGGCTCCATGCCATCATTCCCAAATTCAAATAAAGTACATTATGTGAGTTCATTATATAGTGCGTTTCGACGGCTCCATGCCATCATTCCCAAATTCAAATAAAGTACATTATGTGAGTTCATTATATAGTGCGTTTCGACGGCTCCATGCCATCATTCCCAAATTCAAATAAAGTACATTATGTGAGTTCATTATATAGTGAAGGTACGTGTGAAGGTCTCATATGCACGTCATTCTTTAATATCGCTGCTTTTTATTCTTAATTTTGTAATTCGGGAGGTGTTTTTATGCTGATATAAACTATACGGAAATTTAGGTGACAAGGTTTTGTCACGTGGAGAGTATAACATTTTCCTTGTCGGTCAGTGTGTAAAACATTGTATTGGGCTGGGCTGGTCCTGCCCTTATCATGTCATTTCGCACCATTTCGCGGCGAATTTGAAGTTGTTTTCAAGAGAGGTAGTTCTTACCCTGCAAGACAGTTATACAATACAACATTACAATTCAGATCAGTGAATAAGACGTGAATTCCTTTTTCTGCTAAAGGAAATTTATATGTTTTTTTTTTTCAGTTAGTAATCGATTTCATTCATGATTCAATTTTGCTATAAATTGATTTAAATACTATGTACAATAAATTTTACGCATATGATTTAAAAAAGATACGCACAATAAAATAAGTGCAGAGAAACATTCTGCTGGGATCTCCCTGGTTCCCTGGAATAAATGTAAAATAATTGCTTACTTTACTCGTAATAGAGCGTTTTGAAATGACGTCGCGGCAGCCATATTGGTGTTCCAAAACAAAGAAACGGTGGCCATGTTGGTGTACCAAACCAATCCTGTGGGAGTTGAACTCTTTTGTTATATAAACACTTCTTTTGGCTCCAATAAATTTACATGGGTGCTAGCCACTGAATGAAAACGCTCTATTCTGACTTTTTCTGGTCGGTTGCTGAATGTCAGCGAGGAGGGATGGAGTGAGGGAGGCAGTATTCCGTCCCAGTAAACCATTTTTCTGCGGTTATTGCGGCAGAGTTTTGCAACGCGCAAATATTGAAAAATGCCAATTTTCACTGATCTGGAGTAGCCGTCACCTTTACCCTGCGAGCAAGGTCTCTTGGCAGCTCCCAGGGTAGGGAGGGGGTTGGAGGGAAGTGAAGGAGAGAGAGAGCTCGCAGGCGACACCTTATTTGGCACTCAAACTCTGACCACCAGTGTGAAAAGAGAGCCAATACCTCATTACAACATGATGCACAAGTTGCCTCCTACCCAGGTATCTTTAACACTACGCCTCAAGTTCTCTGTGCCCAATCTTCGCTTATGAAATTTGACGGCGCTTGGGGAATGAGGCAGCAACACAAGAGTAAAGCCCTGAGGAACAAACTGAGCCCGCGCTCTTATAGGCCAATTTTAAAATAACATTTTTAACTTGGCTCCGAGGCTTAGGGGAACAGAACAAAATAAATTAATTTTTCATCCCTTGTCGTCGATGCGATTTCTTTGTTTTATCGGAGCCAAGTTAGAGAATTTTAATGTATCGAAATTGGCCTATTTGAAATACCAATCAGATATATCTCCATTTTCCTATCACTTAATGCAAATAATTTTACAGTGAGTAGACACCCACAAATTGACTTAAGCACTACCCTTTATTTTACATTCATCTCGCAGCATACAGAGAGAAGAAACAGCAGTTTACTAGATCTCTGAATCCTGTTTGACTGCTTTCTTTTATTCTTAAATATATAAAACAGCAATACGAAATCCTCTACATTTTGCTAAAACCCAATTCTAAAGCTCTAAGCTTCTAATTTAACTTTTTGCGTCGTTTCTTTAAATTACTACAAAAATAGCTAATAAGTATCCTGTGAGAGAACATTTTACTTCAAAATAAACAGAGCGAGTGTATTCAGAGGTTTAAGCAATCTATTTTTGAATGCAAAGAAATAATCCCGGTCCCTTCAAGATTTCGCTCACCTGCTAAAAAAAGGCCGGATATTAGAGGAAACTCTGCCAAGTTTTTAAATCTAGCACCAAGTACCCTAGTACCCTAACTTGTTAGGGTAAAAAAGGCGCTTTATGGGAAATCTCCATAAAATCGGTCGACGAGTTTCTGATAGCACGAGCACTTATGAGCACACCAGAAGCTGTCCCGTCAGCGTGGCACCACGCGGGCACTTCTTGTTGCTTAGCAGCATTTCTAACTAAAATCCCGGATACAGTTTAACTTATGAATGAAAATATTTCTTGTTCCCAGTACCCTCTCGCCTATAGGTAATTTCACCGATGACAATCATTGTAGTCAAGCCCGCCACACAAGCGGTCCTGGTCCACTTGAAAGTCATCTGTATCTCCTGAAAACTTGTTACTTTTGTCTTCTTTAAGCACGAGCATTTGGTGATAAGGAATTCAATTTTTCGTGTTTAGCTACTTCACTCCTCGAGTCGGCCTTCTTCGGAGTCAATTTAAGCAGTTCTAACTTTCAAGCCAAGTGTGTGATCACCATTCGAATGACCAGCGCTGTCATAAAGTGCTGTTTACGGTGCTGTACAAGGTGGTTTTAACTTTTGCGTTTGTAGATGAAACCACTGTGTGCGACCATTCAAATGAAAGCTACTGGACAGTACTTTCATATGACATCGCATGTTTTTGATTATCATTAGCACAATAAAATTTTTGCCGATTTTGAAAGAACTTGGCAACTCTTAGGAGTAAAGGACGTAAACACTAGAATATAAATCCCCTATCTTAGCGCGGCCATAGATTATTCTTGCCACTTTCTTTAACATTATAATTTAGGGAAATAATATAATTATTCATTGTCTTGTTTCCTCGTCAAACATCCGCCGATGTTCCTTGTGTGTTGCTCGTGATCATTCTACGACGAACAACTGCAAACACCACAATACAGAGCAGAGCGAGAAGTCCCATGACTACAGACACTCCAATCAGGGGATCTTGTCTTGGCGCGGAATCTGAAGGACAAAAATAAAAGGGAAACAAAGATTTGACTTGTTGCATAGACATGCATTTGTCTACTTTCTTAGGCAGCGTTCACACTACGCCGGAGAAATTTGAAATCGCCGCTTTATTTCTACAGTTAGGTCTACCGTCCACACTAATCCGTCACGAAAACGGAGCTTTTCGAAAACGCTCTCAAAACCGGAAGAATTTGAAAACGCCGGCTTTGCGTTTTAGTCTGGACGGAAAACATTTTGACAACGGAGCTTTTCGATAACGGTGACGTCACGATAATCACGTGATTTCCCTGCCTGAGTTTTCCTCAAATACAAATCCAAAATGACCGGTTACTGTGGCATTTTCAAATTCCTCCAGCGTATTGTGGACGGAAAGCATTCGATGCGTTTTCAGAGTGAAACCTCCGTTTCAAATAGACTTAGACTACAGTTGTTTCACAATAAGATGCTAGATATATGTCTCTTCAAAGAGTCTAGACCATACCTTTAATTTCCTCGAAGTTCGTCAACCAAATCGGGCCATGGCTGAGTAACGTCGTATGCACAGGCGCACTGTAGGGGAGGGCTCTGCGATGACGACTCCTCGGAAGCAGGTCGCAATTTTTAAAGCACTCAGAATTTGGATCTGAAGAATTGCAAACGATGGCCTAGGGAAGAAAAAGCAGTGTTTGAAACGGGTGTGATATAAGACGGACGGACAAACGGACAGACCGGAAAACAGGCCAACTAATTAAGAAACAAACAAAAACGAAGATATACGAGGTAAGGTCGGACACTGCATATGGTTCTTTCATCCCTTTCGTTCAATGATGCGAAACAGTTTACAAATTATGTTCACACAGACAAAGAAGGGACACTGGAAAAACAAACAAGCAAATCAACAAATAAATAAAGGAAGCACAATAAGAATAAACGATTTCAAGACCTGACAGTAGCAAGGAACAAAAATTTAGTTCGTCGAATTTTAATAGCCACAGAACAATCAAGTAGCGATTGCTAAATGCTTGCGTTACCTTGCAGTGGATGTACACAAACGGGTCAGGTGTGTTAACAAACTTGAACGTTTGAAGACTAAAACGATGAAGGCCTTGTACTCCTCCATTATGGTGATACTGAACCGTGGAGTCCTGGGGACAACTGTGAAGAGAAACAATTTACGAACGGATTAGACTGCCATTTTAGAAATGGGACGAAACAATGGACCAAAATAGACCAAAATCGGGGCTCTTCCCGGCAGAAGCCCCGATTTTGGTTACTCCAGTAACCAAAGATTGCAAGCGAGGATTAGTGCTCGAGTTGGTCTCCTGGTTAAGGGCCCAAGGTCTCTGTCAGATACTTTGAGGGCCCAGGTCTGTGTCAGATGCTACAGCGCAAATGTGCATTACTCATTTCGTTAATTTGCGTTACGCCATTTATGTGACGCTGATTACTGCGATTTTAGCGTCTTCATTTAATTGCTCCAATCCCTTCATTTCTGCGGTAATGTATAAGCTAGGATTAGTTGTATATCCCTCATGCTCCAGAAGACAAAATCGAGGACTAGTTTTCACATATCGATCTCGTGGGGAGATCGATAGTGTAACATCACGGTCATATTTGGCAAATCTGGCGGCAACTGATTCTATATGAAGTGACTTCAATCGCTTTCAATCGCATGCCGCGTGCATGATGTACCTTGACATGATGATGAAATGTTAATCGCCCTTTAGCCAATGGGAAATTTATGTTTCTCGAGGAACACTTGAAGCACAAGCGCGCGCGGCCTTGCCGCGTGCCCGAAATCGAGCGCCTCTTCACCAGACTCCTTCTCGCCGGATCGCGTTGCTCTTCGCCACTCGC
Source organism: Orbicella faveolata (assembly GCF_042242905.1). Taxonomy (NCBI): domain Eukaryota; kingdom Metazoa; phylum Cnidaria; class Anthozoa; order Scleractinia; family Merulinidae; genus Orbicella; species Orbicella faveolata. The sequence goes on from NW_028301540.1 coordinate 25,418,590, forward strand.
GCGCGTGACTCAAAGGTGAGCCTGCTCGCAGGTTACTAGAAGAAAAGAGAATTCAGTTTCTCAAAAGAATTCCACAAATCCTCTATTTTTGTCTTTCTCCAGGGCCACCCCTTTGAGTTCGGGCTTTTTCAAATCCTCTGCGGTTAATAATTTTGCTTGCGATGTAGACGAACTCAGATAAAATAGAGGGTGTGTGGACAGACTACCAGAAACGGACTAGATCACGGTGTTGACTGCAAAAGCTGGGGAGGAGAAAAGTCTGGGTGTTGCGTGACATACTCACCCGTTTAGAATCAGATCGTATTGTAGGGTACTGTTCGGATTAGGATCAGGGGTGGCGTGACAACGTTTCGCCTGCACAGCCAAACGAGGATCTTTAGAGTCCACACTTAGTTGAAGGAAAATTCGTTCATTAACTCTAACGCCGATAGGGAAGCTTTGGTCACCATAGGGACGAGTGTAGGCGTCATCTTTAAACACACCCAGGTTAATATCGAACATTCCGATATCTGAGGCGTTGCCTCGGATTATTTTCCTATTGGTTTCCAACTGAATGGCGCTTGCTTGAACTTCCTTGAGGTAACAGCACCTGAAATTTGCAATACATAACAGCAGTTGATTTTAGATTGAATAACCCTTCCCCCAAAAAATATTCTAGCACTTCGTCACTGGTCATTGAAAATTACACATTAAACATTACCTAAATGGAATGTCAACGTCTGCCATCCTCGTAATGATGCCCTCTGTCGGCCTCTCTTGAATCGTGTTCTCGTAAATAAACGCATTGTCCGTAACCACCATCTTAGTACCGCACGATGTAAGGTTAGTCTCAAACAGGAAGTGCGTCCCGTTATCCTTGGGAAGACACCTTGGGTCGTTAAGGCGCACGTCAGTCCTGCGCATGCCCATTAGGAATGCCTTGCTCAGTACCACTTGGATGAGCATCTTTCCGCAAGATATTGCCAAATGCTCGTTGACGACTTCAAGGGGAAAAAGTGACGTTTCAAATACAACTTAAAGAAACATGCTAATGTGAGCTACAATTTATAATAACAGACGACACTTATCATAACAGCTAACCTTTCCACCCTCCAGTTGCTCCAACAGTCTCTTCCGTTTCTGAAAAAAGGAAATTTGACCATATAATTACCACAAATCTGTAGAAACAGGGCTTGAAAAATTCCATTTGGATTCATTGCGCACCTCTAAAGAGTGCCTCTATTTGTTCTATTACTCTTTGTAATGCATACCTTTGAACGGTTTCACTGTTTGTAAAGACAGGCCCTGTGGTTTCATGATTTCTGTACTGCATTCTGGCCCTAACCTTGACCTTGTTTGTTGTGGTCGAGCGTGAGACACGTCCCTCCTCGAATGTATGGACAAATGCTCATCGACTTGTTAAGACAACGCGACAAAATGCCGAGGGGTAAAAATACGATGGACTAGCATCTGACTGGAAGGGGGTTGGAGAGGGGGCAGAGAGATGGAAGTTATGTGAGTTAAGTACCGGCTTTACCTTAATCTCACTTCCCATGAAAACAAACAAACAAACGAACAAAGGGGTGTATCCGCAGTTATTACCAGTCGTAAAGAATTCTTTTACCTCGACAGTCGAAGCCATCTCCCGTATATCCGTCCATACAAGAGCAGTCGTACAAACCAACATTATTTACGCAAAACGCATTCCCGTTACAAATATCCGTTCCCAGTTCACATTCGTCGACATCTACGAAACAGGAAAGACGCGTTCATTAATTCGTTTGGCTCAAACAAATATATCTATAAAAATGTCAAACATCTTTATTGACCTCTACGCAAAGGAAATTTTTACGGCCAATTTGAACAAAGAATGAAATAAATATCGCAGATGGACAAAGCATGTTTAGGAATCTCATCGACCAGGAAGCAGACCAGTTCCCTGGTTTTAGATGTGCGGCCGAGGACCTGGAAGACAACTCGGGTACACCACACTTAAAGCTTAGCATCCTGCGACCACTCGATCATTTTGACTCCTTTCTCTACTGTACTACGCTCGCCCTAACACAGCGAAGATGAACACCATTAAGTCTTACCTTCACAACTAAAACCGTTGCCTGCGTATCCCATTTTACATGAGCATATAAAGCCTCCATTCTTGCTGAGACAAACTGAGTTCTCGCTACACTGCGCGCATTCATCAGAACCTGTGAGCAAAACCATATCTGATTGATATGCCTCTCGGTACGTGACATTATGATAGGTATTCTGAAGGAGGGAATGGATTTGATTAACTATATAGCAATTCTAGGAAAAACATATCTGTGGACCTGTAGGTGTAAAGGAATTAATCCCATCTTCAACCATTTCAAAAGAATTTCGGAAATCAAATATGAAACAGAAAAATACATAGCTTTTAAGGCAAATAAGATCAGCCAGTTTAAAAGAAATGGGAAGTGTTTGAGGTACTTAATTTAAATTTAATTAAAAGTAAATAATTATCAATAACTTTATAAGCAGTATTTCTTTCTTTTTTATTCATATATTTTCAACTTAGTTATTACGTTGTATGTTGCAAAAAAAATTAATGTCCTGTATATAGAGAAATAATGCAAAAAGATTGTTTATCATAAAAAAGAAAAAAAAAAGCCTTTTGCTTTTAACATTGTTATAAATTCAGACCTAAGAAAATTGTAAGTAAGTAATGACATGTAATATAAGTTTGAGTCATGTAAGTGTTGCTATGATTAAATAATAATAAAAAAATATCTAATTGACACAGGCTGTATTCATGGACACATGTACAGCGACTAAGCAAATTCTTTGCAGTGTGTAGTTAAATTAAGCTACCTTTAAAAGATTATTTAACGTTATATAAAACCTCTAGTCACGGTTATATGATGCGAAAGTTGCTCTGGGATCCCTGCACATACCCAACATAAGGCAATGCTAATATCACCAACACAGACATTGAGCATGGAAACGATAAAACCGAACGCAATTATTGTTTTACTGTAAATTAAAGCAAAGCTAGTGGATTGGTCTTACTCGTTGAAATGGATCACTTCAATCGTGAAGGTACATTATGTTCGAAGCTATCTAAGCAAGTGGTCGACACTTGTGAATTAGTACACTGGCAGCCAATAGGAATAGACGAAGTGAGTGCGGTGTAAAGGTGACAATGCCAAACAACAAGAATAATAGTAACAACGACGACAACGACTGCAGCATCAGATAACTAAGAATGGCGGCACCAAGAACCACAACACTAAACAGCAACAACGAGTACTTACCTTTCACGCCATCGTTCATGATCTTCTGAGCAATAGCAGCTCCATCCTCGTCACCGTCAATTTGAATAACAACTCCTTTACTTGGAGCGAGTCTTGTAAGCTCATCCAAGTCAGCGAGTGAGCCAAATGCTATTGGCAGAACAAGGATATTCTTGTCTTGCAGGCTTTTTGCACTGGCCGACAGCACTTGAGGATAATTCACTGATTTCTGGTCAATCAAAACTACCAAGATTTTGTTCGCATCAGGCCGCGGGGGAGCATCTTCGAAGAGCTTCATGGCTTGATCAAGAGCTTTCTTCAAGTCTGGGGATCCTTCAGGTCTTTGCACAGCGTTAACAGCGTTCTTAAAGTCTTGTGCGGTTTTAAAACCATCAGTGAAGTCGATTTTAGTGCTGGCTTCTCTTCCACATGTTATTAAAGAGTAACGCGTATGTTTGGTTCCGTATTGGTCAATGATGACTTTAGTAGCATCCTTCATTGTGTTCAACGTTGGATTAGATAAGGCACCCATGATAACAGCAAGATCGATCTTTGGAGTAACTGCTATTTCTACATAAAATAGAATGGAATCAATGATTAAAGACGTTATGTTTGAGTGGACCATCTACAGATTTGTGCCGCAGACACATCTGCATTTCTTGCACTAGGAGCCCAAAATCAATAGTTCACTGTTGGCTTATGAACGTTTTCCTGCCTTTATAATGGAACCAGTTCGCACGTAAAATTTACCTTCCAGTTGTTTTTTGTTTTTTGTAATTGCACGCCCGAAATTGTTAATTTGCTTTTGATACTAAAAAGGGCAATAAAACTGTACTTTCGAAGGTAATCAAAAACCGATTCTCCATTTTCTAGCTCCTGATTAAACATGGTAAAGTAATGCCAACCTAAAGAATTGGTGAAGTACCTTGACATGTTTTTCCGTCTCCGGTGAACCCTTGTTTACACAAGCAACTGAACGAGCCGTCACTGTTCGTGCATTCAGCCTTTTCATCACACGGAGCGGACTCTGCAGAGCACTCGTCGATATCTGGAATATATGTAAAAAATATTCACAACACTCTATGTCTCTATGTCTTTCATGCAGTGGAGGGTCATCCCGACCTTACATCCATCTATACACCTCACTCTTGTCGAAATCTCCACATGAAGAAAAATAGTTGACTTCAGTGGAGCCCTCTCTAACCTCTCTGCTATAGTTTTCTTGTAGTAACGTGACAAGAGTGGGCCTCACGGCTTTACACTTCCTATTTTATTCCTTTTCCGCCACAAACTTTTGTAATGTTAAGTATAAAAGTATACCTTGACAAGTTTTTCCATCTCCTGTGAATCCTGTTCTACACGTACAGCTGTAGGAGCCCTTAGAATTAGAACAGTCAGCGTTTTCGTCACATGGACTGGGATCCGCAGAACACTCGTCAATATCTAGAGAGATAAAAATAAAGTAAATTAACACATTTAATTTGTCACATTGAGTATCGTTGTGCCCGCGTAGTGAAAAGCGAAAAGCGTCATCCAGTTGCCGCTGCTTTGAAGCTGGCGAGGTAATGGCCTTCACGTCAAAGTAATTCCGTTTAGGTTTAATGAGTCGCGACGTATGGTGGACGCACCATGTCGATGTAATGATGAGAACGAGAAAATATGATGTTCCCTTGTAAAATCTAGGCCCTAGTTGTTCAAAAGATGGATAGCGCCATCCATTGGATAAGTCACTTTTTAAAAGCTGGTACCGTTATTAACACTTTGAGCAGCTGGGTCCACGGTGCTTAAAGTAAGTTGGCTGTGCTGGATAGTTGCTGAAAAGATTCTGCATCGTAGTTAAGGATGAAATATGATCGAACCTATACTAACGGCCACCTCCCCACAACGGCTACATATTCTCGTCCCAGTCTAGAGATTTGCTCTACCTCTCCACAATGGCTAGTGCTCTGTCTCTAGAATAGCCGTTGTAGAGAGGTTTGCCTGTACTTGCATCATGAAAAAAAGATATTCTATTCATGAAAACCCTGTGTATTGTTTAGGTTGACTGTGCTCAATGAAGAAGCGGTGGATCCATATCCTTGTCACATATAGACACACTGCGCATTTTCATATGAATAATGATTGGATCCTGATCGTCGAAGAACGGTGGAGGAAGTCCTCAGCGATACGTGAAGCGATAGAAAAGAAATGGTAGCGTCTATTTTTATGTGAAATTGTAAAGGCGAAGTGGATAGTTTTTTAATTTCGCACACCTTCACAAATTGCACCATTTCCGGTAAATCCTGTTTTGCAAGTGCAGCTATAAGACCCTTCACTATTGCCGCAGTCAGAGTTTTCGTCACAAGGACTGGGTTCCAACGAACACTCGTCGAAATCTGTAAAATCAGTCAGTACATGAATGTTCAAGTTCAACAAGGATGTTTTCCAGTTTCAAACTGATAGTGTTCAAGAATGTTTTCGCATGTAAGTACCTTTACAAGATATTCCATCTCCATCGAATCCTTGTTTACAAGTACAGCTATAAGAACCGTCAGTGTTTGTGCAGTCCGCGTTCTCGTCACATGGACTGGAATCCGCAGAACACTCATCGATATCTGATGTGATAAGCAAAATCCAGTATGTTGTTTTCGACCAAACTGCGATATTCTAACGCTTGCAAGCCATTAAGTACGTTTGTCTAGTACCATTGTGCCCAATTTTAGCAAATTGACGGGCGGATAGAAACATGCGATTCCTACAAACGGTTCTTCTTGTGTCTCCTTTCAACGAACACCTTACGAAAATACAATAGCAACACTCCCACTCCCAAAATTACATGTACGTTAGCGCCAAGAGAAACTGCTTTGCGAATTGTGAAGTATCAACTACCTTGGCAAGTTGTTCCGTCGCCACTGAACCCTAGTTTGCACCTACAGCTGTAGGATCCTTCGGTATTAGAACAGTCGGCGTTTTCATCACACGGTTTGGAATCTGCAGAACACTCGTCAACATCTGACAAGAAATAAATCAACCAAATGTTGTTCTGTGTTTCCCAAAAGTGTGCCTTTCGATTTAGTGAGAACAGTGAACGTACCCTATGGATGCTCCGATGAAAGAGTATAGAAAATGATGGCATTGGGTCGGTTTGTAACGTTCTGCTTCTTAGCATCAACAAAGCGTATAAAGATATTCGAAGGACTTCAAAGACACTTCAGAACTCGTGTGGCACGAAAGAAAGTTGCCTGAGCACGTTGTCGACGTGGTGGATAGACGTTTGATTCACTAAGAACTGTCGACGAATATTTTAGACAAAAAGAGACAATAGAAATAAAAGTGACATTAAGTTTAACGTAGAACGCGACACAATATGGATACGCTGTGCGTGATGAAGAATTGAAGTGGTGGATAGTGTTTCACGTTCGCACACCTTCACAAATTGAACCATTCCCAGTAAATCCTTGTTTACATGTACAGCTGTAAGAACCGTCAGTGTTGGTGCAATCAGCATTTTCGTCACAAGGACTGGGTTCTAATGAACACTCATCGAAATCTGGCATGATGAAAAGACGCAACAATGTAAACATATAATCAGAATTTTCATCACAAGGAATGGAGATTTCCAGTTTCAAACTAATAGAGTTCAAGAACATTGTCGCATGTAGTACCTTTACAAGATAGTCCGTCTCCATCGAATCCTTGTTTACAAGTACAGCTATAAGAACCGTCAGTGTTGGTACAATCAGCGTTCTCGTCGCACGGACTGGAATCCGCAGAACACTCATCGATATCTGATGTGATAAGCAAAATCGCGTTCGGATTGTTTTCGACCAAACTGCGGTAACGTTTGCGAGCCATTAAGTACGTTTGTTTAGTACCATTGTGCCCAATTTTGAGCAAATCGTTAAGAGCAACCATCAACAACACTAACAACAGCAACAGCAACAACAAGAACGACAACAACCACAACCATGTCCGAAGACCCATTTCACGCGCAGTACAGCGGAAGACTTATGGCAACTGCTTTTGTGATCGCGTGAGTCGTAGCCTTCTCAGATCTTCTCGGCCGGTGAAATGAAGCTTTGGACACAGACAACAACTAACTTGACGGGCGGATAGAAACATGCAATTGCTACAAACGGTCGTTCTTGTGTCTTCTTTGAAGGAACACCTTACGAAAATACAATAGGAATACTCCCACTCCCAAAATTACATGTACGTTAGCGCCAAGAGAAACTGCTTTGCGAATTGTGAAGTATTAACTACCTTGGCAACTTGTTCCATCTCCGCTGAACCCTAATTTGCACCTACAGCTGTAGGATCCTTCGGTATTAGAACAGTCGGCGTTTTCATCACACGGTTTGGAATCTGCAGAACACTCGTCAACATCTGACAAGAAATAAATCAACCAAATGTTGTTCTGTGTTTCCCAAAAATGTGCCTTTCGATTCAGTGAGAACAGTGGACGTACCCTATCGATGCCCCGATGAAAGAGTAAAGAAAGTGATGACATTGGGTCGCTTTGTAACGTTCTGCGTCTTAGCATCAACAAAGCGTATAAAGGCATTCGAAGGACTTCATAGACATTTCAGAATTCGTGTGGCACGAAAGAAAGCTGACTGAGCATATTGTCGGCGTGGTGGATAGACGTTTGATTCATTAAGAACGGTCGACGAATGTTTTAGACAAAAGAGACGATACAAATGAAAATGACGTTTAGTTTCATGTGGAACGCGACATAATCTGGATACGCTGTGCGTGATGAAGAAGCTGTAAATAGTTTTTCACGTTCGCACACCTTCACAAATTGAACCATTTCCAGTAAATCCTTGTTTACAAGTACAGCTGTAAGAACCGTCAGTATTGGTGCAATCAGCATTTTCGTCACAAGGACTGGATTCTAATGAACACTCATCGAAATCTGACATGAAGAAAAGACGCAACAATTTATACATACAATCAAAGTTTCCATCACAAGGATTGAGTTCAAGGAGGGAGATTTCCAGTTTCAAACTGATAGTGTTCGAGAACATTGTCGCATGTAAGTACCTTTACAAGATATTCCATCTCCATCGAATCCTTGTTTACAAGTACAGCTATAAGAACCGTCAGTGTTCGTACAATCAGCGTTCTCGTCACACGGACTGGAATCCGCAGAACACTCATCTATATCTGATGTGATAAGCAAAATCGAGTATGGATTGTTTTCAACCAAACTGCGGTATTTTAAAGTTTGCAAGCCACTAAGTACGTTTGTTTAGAACGACCACAACCATGTCTGAAGATCCATTTCACGTGCAGTACAGGGGAAGACTTATGGCAACTCCTTTTGTGATCGCGCGAGTCGTAGCCTTCCCAGACCTTCTTGGCCAGTGAACTAAACTTTTGAACAAAGAAAACTACTACATTGACGAGCTAATAAAAACCTGCGATGCCTACAAACGATCCTTCTTGCGTCAGCTTTGTCAGAATTGCTTACCAAAATACAGAAGAAGCATTCCCACAATTACCTTTACGTATAATATTAACTACCTTTGCAAGTTGTTCCATCTCCAGTAAACCCTAATTTGCACCTACAGCTGTAGGAACCCTCGGTATTAGAACAGTCGGCGTTATCGTCACACGGGTTGGAATCTGCAGAACACTCGTCAACATCTGAAAAGAAATACATCAACCAAATTTTGTTCTGTGTTTCCAAAGAGTGTGCCTTTCCGTTCAGTGAGATGGGTTGAGTTGATTCAGCACATTGTCGGCGTGGTGGACAGACATTTGATTCATTAAGATCGGTCGACGAATATTTTATATAAAAGAGACGCTAGAAATTAAAATTGGTGCTGAATTTCATGTAGAACGCGACATAATTTGGATATGCTGCGCGTGATGAAGACGCATTTTCACATTCGCACACCTTCACAGATTGCACCATTTCCAGTAAATCCCTGTTTACAGGTACAGCTGTAAGAACCGTCACTGTTGGTGCAATCAGCATTTTCGTCGCAAGGACTAGGTTCTAAAGAACACTCATCGAAATCTGATGTAAGAAAGGAAAATCATTTACTACCTTTCAAGTACAACACAAACCTCTTTTAATTCTGGTTTAAGCGCAAGCATATTTTTTTCAACAGCAGTCCTACATGCCTATACCTTCGCAAGTTGTACCATCTCCATCAAACCCTTGTTTGCAAGTGCAGCTATAAGAACCGTCACTGTTGGTGCAGTCCGCGTTCTCGTCACATGGACTGGAATCTGCGGAGCACTCATCGATATCTGACGGAATAAAAAGATGTTATTGTGACTTAGTGCACTATAGGTTGTAAGTCCCACGCACCAGGTCAAGTGAGAAGCCCTAAATCATAATGTAGGGCGCTCCAAGGTACAAGCAATACAATGTAGATTTTGCCAAAATAGTAACGCTAATCTGCAATGGACTCAATAGAGTGGATTTGCTACATATTCGGCGCGCTTACCTTCACAAGTTGTGCCATCTCCAGTAAATCCTTGTTTACAAGTACAGCTGTAAGAACCGTCACTGTTGGTACAATCAGCGTTCTCGTCACATGGGTTGGAATCAGCAGAACACTCGTCTATATCTGTTGTTGAGGAAAAAAGGAGCCATCCTTGAAAATCTAAATTTTAATTTGCACAGTACAGTTCCTTTTCTCAAAGGCTTCAATGCACTTTTCAGGTGTAAGAGACGTATAAACTGTTTGTCATAATCAAGAACGAGAAAGATGTGATGTTTATTACGTCGCAACTATGGAACAACAGAAATCCAAGTCCCAGAAAGAACGTTCGTGGAGCGAAGGTAAAGGTAACTGGACAACAGATTGATCCAGTGTGATGGAAATGAATGAACAACGAAAAACAAAACAACAAAACAAACAACAAAACAAAACTGAGCAGCCTTCACTTGACTGTGATGAAGGCGCAGTGGATTACTTTTCACGCTTATACCCCTACACCTTCACAAACAGCGCGGCCATTTCCAGCAAATCCTTGTTTACAAATACAACTGAAAAAAGTCCGCTGTTGGTTCAATTAGGATTCTTGTTGTACGGACTGGGCTCTACAGAACACTCATCAAAATCTAACGCGATGGCAATGGAAATCATTGACTAAAGTTCAAGTGCAAACACTTTTTCAACACTCAAGAGAGATTATCTGTTAAAAAAATTCCATTAATATTTCCTGGTGTATGTACCTTTACAGGTTAGGCCATCCCCATCAAATCCTTTTTTACAATTACAGCTGTAAGAACCGTCAGTGTTGGTGCAATTCGCGTTCTCATCGCAAGGACTGGAAACCGCAGAACATTCATCGATGTCTGATTTGACGAAGAGCAGAAATTGTTGTTAACAATACGCATATTTTTGAATTAAAGTAGCCCACCTTTTTGATAGGCTATGGCGACATATCAGCCTAGTCTGGTCGAGTCGGTTTGTATTTTGGAAAGGCGTAGGTTAGCCAAAATACACATGGCGAGAGCAAATGAACCTGAAATGCCGCCGAAGTGTACCAAAAGGCACGATTAGGTATTTTCTGTACCCAAACCCGTACAAGTAATAGTGACTTTATATCGGAGGATATCAGGACACGGCTCCTGATTCGCGTATTGCGAATTTGGGTACGCTAATTGACTATCGATAGGCTCTATCGATAGCGCAGAGTGGAATACGGTAAGTGATCCAATGAAACGCGCCCAATAACGTACCTTAAAACGGAAACGCTTAAAAACACTTCCTTTTATAGCGAGTTAAAGACGTTAAATTGTAAAGTGCAAAGAGATAACAGAGTGACAAAGGGATACTTGACGGATGTTTTTAGTTTAAAAACAACAAAAGGAACGGAATACAACCGACAGAAGTCATGATAACCATCTCTGGAAATTCATAAGTACCTTCACAAACTGCACCATCTCCAGTAAATCCTTGTTTACAAGTACAGCTGTAAGAACCGTCACTGTTGGTACAGTCAGCGTTCTCGTCACAAGAACTCGGATCCACCGAACATTCGTCGATGTCTGCAGTGAAAAAGGAAAATTTAAAAATAGTTCTCACATGTCAGAACTTAATATAGCATCAACGACGGAAGTTTTTCTCGAAGACTCTTTAGACCTTTACAAATTGTTCCGTCTCCAGTAAATCCCTGTTTACAAGTACAGCTATAAGAACGGTCAGTGTCAGTGTTGGTACAATCAGCGTTCACGTCACAAGGACTAGTATCGGCAGAACACTCATCGATATCTGGTATGATGAAAAAGACCCAATGATTTATGCATGTTAGACAGAGAAGTCTTTGATTAAAACATTTCCCCTCTTTTCTAATGTTGCGACACGTTGTTTTGCCACTACTCAGTATTGGAAATTTGGCAAAACTTTAAGACTCTAAGATTACTATTTTGGTAATAAATGCGAGCGATTTTAGGGTGCGTTTCCTTGGGAAAAGGTAAGATTGGATTCTTAAATCCAAAAATGGGTTTTGCGTTTCTTTACTATACAAATTAACCTAAGATCACTTGGATCACAGTGCATGAAAGAAACCGAAGAATCCTTTCCCAGAGTGGATTTTTTGTTTCCTTTGATGTACTATGATCCAAGTGATCTTGGATTAATTTTGATTGATCTGTTTATTAAAGAAGTGCAGAATCCGCTTTTCGATGTCAGAAACGCACCCTTAGTTTTCAGCAACTCGTTATTTAAATTGGTAAGTGCAGTAATTTCCACCGGCTAAAATTAAGTTACTGCATCACTGAATGTTTTACTTCTTTTCTCTCACAATTGAGTAGTTTTTTTTCTTCAACACTGAAACCTGGTCTTTTAATCAAGTCGATATTAAGTTGCCCCTAACTTAGACACTTTGCCAGGAATATCCTGTCGCTTAGGTGCTCTTTTTCGTTCTGTATTACAACCTATTGTTGTCATCAGGAGAAATACGAGGGTTATTACCATTGGAGAAACATAGAATACCTTCACAAGTCGTTCCATCTCCAGTGAAACCTTGATTACAAGTACAACTGTAAGACCCGTCGTTGTTGGTACAAGCAGCGTTTTCGGCGCATGCACTCGATTCCTCAGAACACTCGTCTATATCTGGTGTAATACGTAATAGAAATAATCAGTCTGTTTATTGGACTGAGCCTCCAATCTTTTTTGTAAGTACAACTTCACCTTACTTAATCTGGAGTGGGAAAGCATGCATGGGTAATACCTACCGGAACATGACTTACTATCTTGAATCCATCTTCAGTTAATCGAAGCAAGTCTGTGCTATAACCTACCTGTGCAGATTACACCATCTCCAGTAAATCCTTGTTTACAAGTACAGCTATAAGAACCGTCACTGTTGGTACAATCAGCGTTTTCATCGCATGGACTGGTATCCGCAGAACACTCATCGATATCTGATATGACGGAAAGGAAGTATATTAATGTCGCGAAAACTCCAGAACAGTTCAAAACATTTTAATTCCTGAAGGTGATATTGGAACCCTTTCCTCTTAAGTGCATTGGCTATTAGAGAATGGTCAACACGATGATATGGCTTTAAGATGACGTATTGATCAAATTAGGATATTTTATATGTTGATCATTATTTGGAGTACAGTCTTTTAAAAGTACCTTCACAAACTGTACCATCTCCAGTAAATCCTTGTTTACAAGTACAGCTGTAAGAACCGTCGCTGTTGGTGCATAGGGCGTTTTCATCACATGGACTGGGATCCGAAGAACACTCATCTAATTCTGATGTGATCGAAATGGAATTATTAGCTATTTTATGGATTTGCGGCGACCTAGTAAATGATTTGATTCACGTGCATTATGTATACAGATAGGGTTAGGGTAAAAAAAAATGTATACAGATAGGGCCTTAGTTAATGATTAAATTCTGTAAATAGCTAAAATAGTGTTTGTCTAACAATAACATCGTGTATACCTTCACAAAGCGTTCCATTTCCAGTAAATCCCTGTTTACAAGTGCAGCTGTAAGAACCTTCATTGTTCGTGCAATCTGCATTTTCATCACACGGACTTGAATCCGCAGAACACTCATCGATATCTGAATCGAGATAAAGAAGAAACGATCACGAACCGCTCCAAAAACAATATAAGCGACAGGCTGTAAAAGTGAGGATGTGGAATTTTGATTGGAAGAGTTCGTCTAGAGCAGGTAAAGGGTAATCCTGTTCCAACTAGTCTGCCACGAGAATGAAAGAACAGGACATTCAAATGTATGATGACGTGTGATGAAAGAAAGCGGCTGGTTTGTGACACGTGTTGGAAAAAAGTGGATTGTTTTGAGGGCGCAGTGGATTGCTTTTTTGACCACATTCTCCCCAACCTTCACAGACTGCGCCGCCATCTCCAGTAAATCCTTGTTTGCATGTACAGCTGTAAGAACCGTCAGTGTTGGTACAAACTGCGTTGTCGTCACACGGACTGGGTTCTAAAGAGCACTCGTCGAAATCTGATGTAATGGAAGTGGAAATTGTGTATTAAGCTTAATTTCCAGCAGAGGAAGGATTTTGTCAAGACTTAGGACGAATGCTTTTAAATGAAATTAATTAATGCTTTTACCTTCACAAGATACGCCATCGCCATCAAATCCTTGTTTACACGTACAGCTGTAAGAACCTTCATTGTTTGTGCAATCAGCGTTTTCATCGCAAGGGTTGGAATCCGCAGAACATTCGTCGATATCTGAACGAAAAAGAAACGACAATGAATAATTATTTCATAGCTTTCTGATCACCTCTCGTGGCCAGTTCTATCAATGGTGCTGGTTGTATCGTTGTGAATCACACGGTCCCATTTCCAGTGATATCAATCGTTTCATGCAAAACATATCGGAGTTACGCGTCCAAATCTTACGCCAGTTGGTCCGTGTGAAGATTGACTTGAAATGTAACTTATAGATCGTCCTCTAACGCGACCAGTTATTTATTTGCTTCGTCTGTAAAGGAACAGCTAGTAGAAATAGGAAAGAAGTTTGCATACCACTACAGGATATGCCATCTCCAGCGAATCCTCCTTTACATGTACAGCTGTAAGATCCATCACTGTTGGCGCAATCAGCGTTCTCGTCACAAGGACTGGGATTGGCAGAACACTCGTCGATATCTTAGAGGTGGCATGATAAAGGAACGCATTATAATAATAAAGTGGTTTCTGAAGATGTCTTTAATTCAAGCTTAGTTTGGCTTTGGTTGATTACAATTTCCCAAGAAAGGATGGGTCAGTAAAAGAGTTCCCTTAAAACCCGTTTCATTATGTGATTTACAGAGAACAGCCAGATACAAGGTAATGCACAGCGAGGACTTTCGATAGCCACGTTGCGATGGACATTGCTGTACATAAAAAGCAAAAGTCCATCAATAAAGACAAGCACAAGAAAGGTAAGGACGAAAAATTCGCCACCTCATTCTAAAAAATAAGCAACAGTCAAATCTTTTAGAAACACCTTGTGCCGGAAAGTTTTGCTGGAATAACGTCTTCTGCCGCATTTTAACCCTTAGACAATTTTACTGTACTGTAATTCGTAGTGTATAGGCATAATACAGAATTTCATAGTTTTATCATGTAAATATCTATTCTAATGTTATAGCCATGGTAAGTGAAATTGTGCCATAAGCGTCAGATTTTCGTAAAATCATTATTGCATACCTTTGCAAATGGACCCGTTTCCAGAAAATCCTGGTCTGCAAGTGCAGCTATAAGAACCATCTGTGTTGCTGCAAGTAGCGTTTTCATCGCAAGGGCTGGGCTCCAAAGAACACTCATCGAAGTCTGGCGGAGCACAAAGGAAGGTAATTAAGATTTGATTCGATTTGGATTTTACGCACAACAAATAACGTAACACTACACGAAGGATTAGGTTATGATAAAGGCAAACCAGTTTTACCTTCACAAACTTCCCCATCTCCATCAAATCCTTGCTTACAGTTACAGCTGTAAGAACCATCAGTGTTGGTACAATCAGCGTTTTCGTCACAAGGACTGGCATCCGCTGAACACTCATCAATATCTAATGTGACGGAAAAAGAAAGCATCACTTACTAAGCGATATAAACGCACCTAGCGGTTCAGTGCCTACAGGGGCTTGTTTAAAATTCTGTCGTACCTTTACAAACGATACCGTCTCCAGTGAATCCTTGTTTACAAGTACAGCTGTACGAACCGTCACTGTTGGCGCAATCAGCGTTTTCATCACATCGGCTGGTGCCCAAAGAGCACTCGTCGATATCTAAGGGTGATACAAGAGACGTTGCTAGGCTTCCTGTCGAGTTGTTTTAGATAAAACTATTCCTCGGTTGCCAAAAACAAACAAAAGTGAGTTTGCCAAAAGTAAAATTGTAAAGAGCATCTTTACTCATAAAACCATATTCGAATTTAAAGCGATAGAAAGGTAGCCAGGTATTTACCTTGACAAGTCGTCCCATTTCCAGTATATCCCTGTTTGCAAGCACAGCTGTAAGAACCGTCAGTGTTGGTGCATTCAGCGTTTTCGCCACATGGACTGGGTTCCAGGGAACACTCATCAAAATCTGATGCAATGGAAAGGACAATTGGTTGCTTATTATAGCTTCTTTGCCATAACTTTGTATGGTATTCAGCATACCTTTACAAGTAGTGCCATCTCCATCAAATCCTTGTTTGCAGCTACAGGTGTAAGAACCTTTCGTGTTGATACAATCAGCGTTCTCGTCACACGGACTGGAATCGGCTGAGCACTCATCGATATCTGATTTCAATAAAAACGAAGTGACACTGAATAAAGAGCGCGATGAAGAAGTTTTATTTATGTATTAGCTCAATGAGCGATCTACAACTAACAAGACCATGCTGTAACTATACAGCGAGAACATACCCGTGCAGATAGTACCATCTCCAGTGAAGCCCTGTTTACAAGTACAGCTGTAAGAACCGTCGCTGTTGGTACAGTCAGCGTTCTCATCACACGGACTAGAATCCCCAGAGCACTCATTGATATCTAAATGTAGCAGAATACGGAAAGGTTATTCATCGCATGTCTTTATGGAGACCATACTTTGTCCGAAATTTCTTGGCAAAAACGTATGTCCAATAGTTTCAATGATAACGTCTAGTATAATTACCTCCACAGACTGTTCCATTTCCAGTATATCCTTGTTTACAAGAGCAGCTATAAGAGCCATCAGTGTTGATACAATCAGCATTCGGATCACACGGACTGAGTTCCAAAGAACACTCATCAAAATCTGATGCCAAATAAATTAGAGAATTGGAATAAATCTCAGTTATTTTTTTTTCAAAGATAGGGGAATTATTTTCAAATATAGTCAACTTACGTACCTTTACAAATTATTCCATCCCCATCAAACCCTTCTTTACAAGCACAGCTATAAGAACCGTCATTGTTGGTACAATCAGCGTTGTTATCACAAGGATTGGAATCCACAGAGCACTCGTCAATGTCTAAATGTGGTAGAAAAAAAATCCATTATTTGTTACACAACTTAGAGTACACTTCGTCTTATTTTTAACGATCTCCGCGGCCCATACCTTCGCAAACAGTGCCATTTCCAGTAAATCCTTGTTTACAAGTGCACGTGAAAGAACCTTCGTTGTTAGTGCAATCAGCGTTCTCGTCACAAGGACTGGGATTGGCGGAGCACTCATCGATATCGGATTTCAAAGACAATATAATCGATAAATTAAAATCTAAGAACAATTGATCTCAGCTGTTGGTGTGTTTGTTTTAACTTTGACACAAAATAGGATAATCTAGCATAGAAAAGCAATCAACGTGATGCCCAGTTTATTTATTTAGTTAATCGCTTCGCTCATAAGAATGATCATGGCAAGGAACAAGCTCCAGAGATATTTGAGGGTCTGGATGGGAAGCAGTAATACAGACGCCTAATGGCCCACTAAGAATAATAATAAATTTAAGTGAAGTACAGTTCCACTGCAATCTTAGTACTGTTTTTGGCTAAGGTGTAAAGGTGTTTTAACAAACCATCACAAAGCAACCCATCTCCGGTGAATCCTTGTTTACAAGTACAGCTGTAAGAACCATCGCTGTTGATGCAATCAGCATTTTCATCACACGGGCTGGAATCGGCGGAACATTCGTCTATATCTGATGTCAAAGGAACAAAATAAAATGTTAAGTTTGTAGTAACGGTTACTATTTTGCAATTGTTTTTAAAACAAACTCTTAAGAGATGTTGCGAGGATTAGCATAAGTAGCTGTGTACGTTTCTGGTGTGCGGTCACTAAACTAAGATGAAACACTAAAGCCCCACCCTCCCCCCCCTCCCCTCGCCCAGGCAGTGAGGATGGTGCAACTCGAGAGGAGGATTCTCTCTCATACCTTCGCAAAGTGAACCATTCCCAGTAAATCCTTGTTTACAAGAACAGCTATAGGAACCGTCAGTGTTGGTACAATCAGCGTTCTCGTCACAAGGACTCGGATCCGTGGAACACTCATCTACATCTGTTATAGTGAAATGATAAATAGTTAGGTTATCTTAATTTCAACGTAAAGTTTTCTTTGTAAAGCATGCATAGTAAAATGGGTTGTTGCAACATTCTGGGAAACCTTGACAAGTTGCTCCATCTCCAGTGAATCCTTGTTTACAAGTGCAGGTGTAAGAACCGTCATTGTTAGTACAATCAACGTTCTTGTCACACGGACTGGATTCAGCTGAGCACTCGTCTACATCTGTTGTAATAGAAAAGATAAGTCATTGGGTAATCTCAACAAACGGTTTTGGCTTGAGGATTGAAAATAATTCGCATTGGCTTTGGTTTTACATACTTCGGTAAGAGATTGTTTTTAAAAGCTCGCACCACTTTTTCATCCAATCAGAAGTAAAACCGAAACCAATCGTGACTCGCTCGCACACGTACGTTTCCCTGCACTTCCCGTCAGTTACATCTGTTTACTTTGAGTTTTGATTGGTTCACTTTATTGTTTGTGTGCAATGGGATTGGCTTAAGTAATTTCTTTGATTTTTGTTTTATGACAATGAATTGAAAACGCTTTAATTACAAAGGGGAAACCTTCACAGCTTGTCCCATTTCCAGTGAATCCTTGCTTGCAAGTGCAGTTGTAGGAACCGTCACTGTTGGTACAATCTGCGTTCTCATCACACGGATTGGACTCTGCAGAACACTCGTCTATGTCTGAAGCAATAGAAAACAAATAATTACTCTTCTTCATTTTCGAGAAGCTGAATTATAACTTGAATTTTGTTAACGTTACCTTCACAAGTTGTTCCATCTCCAGTGAATCCTTGTTTACATGCACAGCTGTAAGAGCCGTCGCTGTTAGTGCAATCGGCGTTCTCGTCACACGGATTGGTCTCTGCAGAGCACTCGTCAATATCTGTATGCGATATGAAGGTAAATGATACGTTAGGCAGTTCGAACAAGCATTGTGTGTCCTGTTTATTTGTACAGTATTGCGATCTTTTAGGAACATCTTTGGACGGCGTTTCAGTGTTCTTGCTTCGGTTGCATCAGTTTAACCAAGGAATATGTTGTCTGTGAGGATCTCTTTGTTTGAAATTAAAATACGAAATGAAATTTTGATACTAATGAAATCACAAACAAAAAACATATAGACAGTCAGAGAGACAGACACAGTCTGGCAAACAAACAAACAAACAAACAGGAAACAGAACTTGCGAACACCTCCTGACTTTATTTGTTCCTGTGTTGACATTAAATGTCTGTTATATTCTTACATACCTTGACAAATTATTCCATCTCCAGTGAAACCTCGTTTACAAGTACAGTTTGCGGAACCGTCAGTATTGATACAAACCGCATTTTCATCACAAGGGTTGGAATCTGGAGCACACTCATTGATGTCTGAGAAAATAAAAGAAAAGTGGAATGTATGATTACATAAGCAACTTATGCAAGATATTCTAAGAGATCTTGGTAGGAAAATTGCCTACCATTGCAAGATGTTCCATTTCCAGTAAATCCTTGCTTACAAGAACAGCTATAAGAACCATCACTGTTGGTACAATCCGCGTTTTCATCACACGGACTCGTATCAACAGAACACTCGTCAATATCTGATGAAACAGAAAAAGGGAACAGTCAACTGGGCAATATATGAAAGAGACTCTTTAAAGCTGCAGCGTAGCCGAGTGGTTAGGGCGCCGGGCACGAAAACCGGAAGACGCGGGCTCAAGTACCGCTTTGACCACTAGCTGGAGTTGTATCAGCGTACTCCCGAGGTCACCTCTCGGCCACACTTGAAAATAGCCAACTGGAGTCTCTCCTTCCAGTTAGAGCAATTAACCATGTTTTGTTTAATTTGGATCGTTTGTTTAATTGCGCTGCCTCATTAGCCTTTGTGCTATAAACACTGACCAAAGATAAATGAAGGCTATTTATCTATATTTTACACACAAAACATTAAGATCTGAAAAAATGGTCTCGGATACCGCTACAAATTGCACCATTTCCAGTGAATCTATATTTTGCAAGTACAGCCATAAGAACCGTTACTCTTGGCAATATGACAGCTTGACTATTACAAAACCTGTCGTCCAGTATGTACATACATGCATACTTTATTTGATCAGTAAGTCGAACTATGGCAACTGAGAGAGATGTAATGATATTCTACACTTATACCTTCACAAACTGAACCATCTCCAGTGAATCCCAATTTACAAGTACAGACGTAAGAACCGTCATTGTTGGCACAATCAGCGTTTTCATCACATGGGTTGGAATCCGCAGAACACTCATCGATGTCTGAAATAACAAGAAAGGAAACTTAATCATAGAACCGTGCCGTAAACTGTTTATATATGATTCCGTCGATTTGCTGAGGAAGGATAGACTTGACACAAATAATGTTCTACCGTACCTTGGCATACTGCACCATCTCCGGTGAATCCCTGTCTACAAGTACAGCTATAGGATCCTTTACTGTTGGTGCAATCAGCGTTTTCATCACAAATAGTGGGATCAATGGAGCACTCGTCGATATCTGGTGTAATAGAAAGGGAAGAAGACAACCGACTTTATTTTAACAACGTACACTCTTATGAAATATAACGTATTAGAATTCTTGCATACCTTCACAAAATGTGCCATTTCCAGCGAATCCCTGTTTACATGTACAGCTATAAGAACCATCGCTGTTGGCGCAATCAGCCTTTTCATCACAAGGACTGGGATCAACAGAGCACTCATCGATATCTAACAGGTAAGGATTGGAAAGGAATACTTCATATTTTCAGGAAACACGAGTTTATGACAAGGCTTCTTGATTGTAAATCACGCATACCTTGACAAACAGTGCCATCGCCAGTAAATCCTGGCTTACAGGTGCAGCTGTAAGAACCGTCACTGTTGGTACAGTCAGCGTTCTCATCACAAGTACTGGGATCAGTTGAACACTCGTCAATATCTGATACCAAGAAAATAGAATAAAGCTTGTGTCGTTTTAAATCTATCTCGCTTCCAGCGTCATTGTAAGTTTGCGGAAGTCAAATTACGATTGTAGTATAAGGTATAATGTTCTCTCCTACCTTGACAAGCCGTTCCATTTCCAGCAAATCCTTGTTTACACGTGCAGCTGTAAGAACCGTCACTGTTGGTGCAATCAGCGTTCTGGTAACACGGACTGAGTTCTTTAGAACACTCATCTATGTCTGATATTTAAAAAGAGTCTGTTAATAGATCTCAGCTTGTTCATGAAAATATATTTTGCTACAAAGGAAACCCAATACTATCATCTGCGTTTGTTTTACTTTTTTTTTTGTCGACAATAAGAATTCATGCTGGTAAATGTAGAAGTGTTGATCCACATGTTTATGAGAAAAAAATATCATTAATTAACATCGCCTTGCACTCTGTGTCTGTAGTTTAAAAGAACACAGTATAGGATGGGTGTTGTAATTTTACAGGTGCACTTGAGAATCAATTGATATTGCGAGGTTGGTCATTTTTTTGTGTTTAAAGGCAAAATAACGACATTCGCCTCTACCTTGACAAGATGCTTCATCTCCGGTGAATCCTTGTTTACAAGTGCAACTAAAAGAACCGTCACTGTTGGTACAGTCAGCATTTGCGTCACACGGACTGGGATCAGCTGAGCACTCATCTATATCTGATTCGTTAAGAATGGAAATAAGTGGTTGTAAACGCAGATTAAATGGGATTCTAACTTGATGACGACGTGAGAAGGATTGTAAAAATTGTGTTGTGTAAAAAGCATTCTAAGATACCTTTACAAGCTGTCCCATTTCCGGTAAATCCCTGTTTACAAGTGCAGCTATAAGAACCGGCGCTGTTGGTGCAATCAGCGTTCACGTCACATTGACCGGAGTCCGCAGAACACTCATCGATGTCTATTGTGATAAAAACGGAATAAATGCTTATTTACAGTGACAGAAAATGAGGAAAACTACCATTGAAACTATCGATCACGTGTTCTTTATGGCTCTTTGTTTTGGATACCTTCACAAACTGCTCCATTCCCAGTAAATCCCTGTTTGCAAGTACAGCTATAAGACCCGTCAGTGTTGGCACAATCAGCGTTCACGTCACAGGGACTCGTATCTGCAGAGCACTCATCGATATCTGAATAAAACAAAGATGTTGAAATATTATTTCTCGGAAAAAAATGTTTGACACTGGTCTTTTATATATGTTGAGACATCATGTAGATATGTTTACAGATAATCTATATTCCAAGCACTGAGTTTAAAAGTTAATGTACAACCGCTGTAAATTTAATTGAAAAAGTGACACCATCCCTCCCTCCTCCATGTTAATGATACAAATATGACGCATTCTGCTTTTCGCTCGAATTCTTCACTGATTCCTGGAAATGTGGGGGTGGTTTAATTTCTGTCTTTATTCCTACATAGACTGTAGGTAGAAATGATGCGACAGCAAAGACTGAATAGTGCATGTGATTGTAAGGAAGGCGAAAAATTTGAATTCGTGTCTAATGGAAAGGACTTCCCTTTTCGCTCACCTTGACAGGTTATTCCATCTCCAGTGAATCCTTGTTTGCAAGTGCAGCTCGAAGAACCATCGGTGTTGACGCAAACTGCATTTTGATCGCACGGGTTGGCATCTGGAGCACACTCATTGATATCTTATGAGTCGCAAAAAAGAAGCGATTGTGAGAAGGACGCAATCTAGATAAGTAATCATACCAGTTCCAAACACAGAGAGAAGTGCTTAATAAACCAAAATGGCAGGGGGATGAAATGGAGACGAGTAACGTAAGAACGACAGAGGAAATCTGCATAGTTTTAAAGATTTATCTCGCGTTGTCCTATAAAACAAACAATGGGGATTTTCTGATGTAGTATGTAAAGTCACGGCTACAGGAAGAGTTTAGAAATTGTCTTGCCCACCTTCGCAAGATGTTCCATCTCCAGTGAATCCTTGTTTGCAAGTACAGCTATAAGAACCCTCATTGTTGGCACATTTAGCGTTCTGGTCACACAGATTGGAATCCGCAGAGCACTCATCGATATCTGATTTCAGAGAAAGGAATCATTACTTAGTTGATGTCTTTCCATCAAAGAGTTCAAAAACGTGGGAGTAGTGATGGAGTGGGGAACCAAGTATGGGTAGTACCTTCACAAGCTGAACCATCTCCAGTGAATCCCTGCTTACAAGTACAGCTGTAAGAACCCTCAGCGTTGGTACAATCAGCGTTCTCGTCACAAGGACTTAATACTTCGGAACACTCATCAATATCTGACGTAGTCAAGTAGAGAAAGGAAATGTTTAATTAAAGACCCAAACCGCCCCACGCCGCAGTTACTTGCTTTGATTCGAAATCAGATTTTCCCTTGTTACCTTCACACACAGTCCCATTTCCAGTAAATCCCTGTTTGCATGTACAGCTGAAAAAACCGTCACTGTTGGCACAATCAGCGTTTTCATCACAAGGACTTGATTCTGCAGAACATTCGTCGACATCTGATGAAAACACGAGAAATAATCCGTTCGTACGTTTCAGTATAATTCCATTGGATTGTGACATAAACATATCTTTGCTAAGATGATATAAAGTGAAATATTTTGTTCAGAACTTCCTCTCATACCGTTACAAACCGTGCCATTGCCAGCGAATCCTTGCTTACAAGTACAGCTATACGAACCGCCACTATTGGTACAGTCTGCATTTTCATCACAAGGACTAGGATTCGAGGAACACTCATCAATATCTGCAAAAACAATACACATTTCGCGGCTCTTGATAGTGTACTGAACGGGAGCACTGCAATTATTAACGATAAAGGTCAATTAAAATGCCTTTTTAAAAGTTACGCGAGAAGAGTGCACTTCAGCAAAGTCTCTTGCAAACCTTCGCTTAGTGGTTTTCTTCGTTAAATGTTTGATTTACCTTCACAAACTGTCCCATTTCCAGTAAATCCTTGTTTACATGCACAGCTGTAAGAACCTTCGCTGTTGGCACAGTCTGCGCTCTCGTCACATGGAGTGGAATCCGCTGAACACTCATCTATATCTGATGTTTTGAAAGTAAGAGAGGAGGTCACTCTAGAAGCTAAGGTGTTGGGTAGTGTGTCTATGTCAGTGGATTACTGTGTGCAGAAGTCGTGCTTATGCAATCATTGCTTTCATTTTGGAGACAGACAACATTTTTGGGAGAAATGCAGTGTGTGCTAGGCCACAGGGATATTTTTGTCTTCCTTAGCAAGTGTCTTGAGTATAATGTTTCTCGGTTATTCCTATTTCTGTTACATTAAATCTTAATCGTCCCAAAGAGCTCGAGTTTAACACTTTTCAATCAAAGGCTTCCTTGAGCACCTATGATGTTCTCGGGACGTTGGTTTCAACGCATCTTACTATTAAGAAAGAAATTGAAGAATCTTAGTCAATAAGATGTGCTGGTTACCTTGACAGTATGTCCCATTTCCTGTGAAGCCGTCATTGCAGGCACAAGTGTAGGAACCGTTGGTGTTGGTACATGCAGCGCTTGCATCACATGGACTGGGATCTGCCAAGCACTCATTGACATCTGAAGGAAACATGCACGATAGAAAACAACCAAGTTATATCAACTGATTCAAGTTGACCATCGTGGTAATCTTCCCTTGAAAAAATTCTTCTAACCAGAAGGTGTTATCGATAACCGGAAAACAATGTAGGTTAAGTAAAAAATAGTACAGCCGTTACCGAAATGAGAACGCATAGCTATTCACAAGGCGCGCATTAGAGTAACTCCATTAATGTCGCTTAATTTTGGAAAAATCTCTATAAAGATATGATTGTCTTGCGTAGTAGTTAGCATTCCATCCATGCCGCTGCAGGCCTGGAGAACTCTATATTTCACTGCAAAAGTGGAGGCTTCTTGCAGTCAACCGACATCATTACCAAAAAAAAGGTAATGGAAGCAGCTGTAATAAAAAACAACAAAATCAAAGAATTACCGAGACAAATAACTCCATTTCCGACGAAGCCATCTTTGCAAGTACAAGTAAACGATCCATCGTTATTGAAACAATCTGCGTTTTTATCACAAGGGTTTCCATTCTTTGTACATTCGTCGACGTCTGGAACCAAGTATAGAATTGATCAATACCTGTTTTATATTAGAGTTAATGTATCCATAAATTGGATCCACATCATTAATAGTACAAAGGAAGAGCAGTATGATAACTTGCGCTGATGGCTGATGCCACAGATTTTAAAACATCCTAATCTGCCTTAAGATAAAATAACTCTAGATAGTAGTCAAGCGGCTAGGTAAGGTGTAAGCAAAACCAATCACGCGATGAAAATAGGCAAACACAAGTAGTTTACAAATGGTAACTTACCAACACAAATTGTTCCATTTCCTGTAAATCCATCTTTGCAAGTACAGGTAAAAGATCCATCGTTGTTGAAACAGTTGGCATTGTTGTCACATGGGCCGCCATTCTTTGAACACTCGTCGATATCTGAGAAAAGATTTGCATACCATGTAAACCATATTAAAAAACCAAGAAACCAGAAAACAAAAATATGAAAATGAGTACCATTGCACGATGTTCCATTTCCAGTGAATCCCAGTCGACAAGTACAGACAAAAGAGCCTTTGGTGTTGACACAGACAGCATTCTCGTCACACAGGTCCGATGTCACACATTCATCGATATCTAACGACAAAAATATCAAATATGTTACCGTGTACGCCCGTTTATGTAAGTCTTGATGTTCACAAGCACAACCTGTTCTTAGAATTTTACTTACCAACACAAACTGTTCCATTTCCTGTATATCCATCTTTGCAAGTACAAGTGTACGATCCGTCATTGTTCAAACAATCCGCCTTTTCATCACAAGGGCCGCCATTCTTTGAACACTCGTCGATGTCTATGGGAAAACAAATAATTAGAACACGAGAAACTTGATGTCACGTATAAGTAGCTCGAAAAATAGCACTTTGCAATATTTACCATTGCAAGTTGTTCCATTTCCAGTGAATCCCTGTCTACAAGTACAGATGAAAGAGCTGTCAGTGTTGACGCAGTCAGCGTTTTCGTCACAAGGTTTCGACGACAGGCATTCATCGATATCTATTAAGAAACAACAATTTTCAGTTTTGTCGTCTGCGCCAGTTGATTTAATGTTTCTCGTTGAGGACAAGCAACAGAAAAGCAGGCAAACAGACCGAGAGGCAAAAAAAAAAAATAAAAAAAATAAATGAAAAATAGAACTAAAGAAATTAATTAAATGTGAAAAAAGCCCGAAGGTACAAATATTCTTCAAATTGTAATTTACCAACACAAACTGTTCCATTTCCCGTAAATCCTTCTTTGCAAGTACAAGTGTACGATCCATCATTGTTCAAACAGTCGGCATTCTCGTTACATGTGCTGCCATTCTTTGAACATTCGTCAATGTCTAAGACAAAATTGTTAGTTAAACGAAAAATTTCATGCCAAGTATATACAGCTCAAAAGCTACGACAGTATAACAATCACCTTTACAAGTTGATCCATTTCCAGTGAATCCTTTTTTGCAAGAACATATGAAAGAGCCGTTGGTGTTGACACAATCAGCATTTTCGTCACACGTGTTCGCGACCAGACACTCGTCGACATCTGACGAGAAACAAAAACGTTCATTCAATTTGAGTGTTCTGTTCCTCTTTCAAGTCAGACAAAAATGTGAAACCAGGGAGGCATTCTCATCGAAGTTCTTGCCCTTCCATTTTACGCTACTGGCTACAACGTTTAATTGGTGAACTTGGTACGTTATAACCCACAAGGATTTCCAGTGGAAGGTTGCAAAAGGAAAAATAAAGAATGCGGAGGCAGAAGTTGTGTGCATTGTTCTTGCCAGTCTCCAATCTCCCCTCCCCTTTGTCGTTTATCTCCACAAGGCTTACAAGAAGAATTCACAAGAAGCCTATTACCTGTGCATGATTCTCCATCTCCTTCAAATCCACGACGACAGGAACACTCGTATGAACCGTTTGTATTTAAACATGCTGCTTTAACATCGCAAGGGTTGACTGCACACTCATCAATATCTAATATGAACAAAAATAAATTAAAAATGTACATCGAGACGCCGGATCGAAGCGATACAACATGCAATACGTTTTAGTCATATGAGGTTCACAGTAATGTGGTTATGAATTACAAGGATGCTCGTTTAAATCTTCCCCTTATGATGAACTTAAACGAGAATGTTTTAAAACAGTAACAGTAGAGTGTGAGCTACAATGGGTAAGGCACAAAAACCACCAAACCGACGGCCATCAGCCAACCAACTAGCCAAACAAACAAACAAACAAACAAACAAACAAACAGAAGCAGAATTATATACAAGGCACATGCAACATGTATGTAGAATATAATTTACCAACACAAGCTGTTCCATTTCCAGTAAAACCATCTTTGCAAGTACAAGTGTACGATCCGTCATTGTTCGAACAATCCGCATTCTCGTCACAAGGGCTGCCATTCTTGGAACACTCGTCGATATCTGAGACAAAATAAATAATTACAACGTCATGCTATGAACAAACAGCTCAGAACGTAGCGTACAAACATATTCATGAGTACCTTTGCAAGTGGTTCCATTTCCAGTAAATCCTTTCCTACAAGTACAGGTGAAAGAACCGTTGTTGTTTACGCAGTCAGCATTTTCATCACATGGGTTGGTGGTCAGGCACTCATTGATATCTAAAGAATAAAATTTTTCATTTACTACACTTGGTCAGTTAAATTAACAATTTTGCTGGTAAACAATGTGAACAATTACAGAAACAATTACAATCGTTTATATTGCTCGGGACAACATTGACAGGAGGGGAGAAAATTCTCAGAAAATTCACGAAACATTCTTTAGTTCAATTTTCAGTACACAGTAGCCACCTGGAATAAAGGATTAGCAAGTCAAAACCCAAGGGTTTTAATTGTTACCTGTGCAGGTTTCTCCGTCCCGTTCAAATCCAGGGCCGCAGAACACCCGAATGAGCCGTTTTTATTGAAACGCGCAGCATTCACATTACAAAGATTGGATTCACACTAGTACTCATCAATAACTAACATAAATTGGAAGCGCTTGCACTAAATCACTGATGCTGGTTACTTGTTAAGTGGAATTTGTGTATGTCTACGAGTTTATAACAACATTGATTTTAATTCATTGACGCAAAATACACTGCAAACAACGCTTGAGTTTCGCAGCATTTCGTATTATTATTATTTATTATTATTATTTTTTCTTAATTAGTCAGATTCATGCTGGCGGATGCTGAGTTCTCAGTCGTGGGTACAAGTTAAGTGTTTTGTTTAAGGAAATAAAAATTAAAACTAATAATTATTAGACTAATAAACACCTGGTAAATCAATCATAGATTAAGCATAGAAATCGCATAGTAGTTATATTAACTATGCTTGTCTTGGGCGATGCTGAAGTGTAGCGTCAAGAAAACTCTACCTTCGCAGTTCCTTCCGTCTCCCGAGTATCCAGCAAGACATGAACAGATGAATGAGCCCGCAGTGTTTTTGCACCCAGCAAACAAGTGGCGGTCATCCGTACCTTTCAAACACTCATCTTCGTCGGAGGAAGATAAGCAAAAACTTCGTTTCAATTAACTTAATTTTCTATTGAGCAGGCTACCAGGAATGATGGTATGTTTTACTCAATGTATTTTTTTTTTAATATTTCCCGAAGAAGTTTTGGGAAAATCCGAAAATTTTTGAAATTCAAAGATATTCCTAGCGAGATTGTCTTCAAATCTACAGATTTTGGAAAATATTGTTACATTCGCCACTGGAATTGCCGGAAAACCGGAGTATTTGATCGAACGGAAAGCGCACATATATAATATATCCTCTGACGGAAGTAATCAACGCGTTTGATGCAGTCCTGTTTGTGGGGTTCAAAAGGAAATCATCCTGGCGAAGGCTAGGTTTCCCAACAGAACAACACGGGAATGACTGCATCACGTTCTACCTTCTTGCGTTTATATCCGTTGTCGTTAATTTTTGAACTCAGTTTATTTTATATTTCAACTGTACGTGGCTGTTTTTTTTCTGATATGTTAACTTTTTTTAAAATTTGTCCTTATCAAATACTGATTGTTAACAACCGTAGGGCAGAATAAGTTTGCTTTCAACATTTATATCATCTCAGATGTGGAGGTTTAACCAGTTAGCCTCTCGATCGAGTTAGAAACTTTTGAGATTTTCATCATGTCTAACATTCTAAAGTGAAGTAATTAATATAGTCACAAAAAGCAAGCAAGCAAACAAACAAACAAACAAACAACAGCAACAACAAAACGAAAGTGTACAGTGTTCTGTTCAGTTGTACCTTGACATAAATTGCCGTCTCCTTCAAACCCAGTCTTACATCGACAAGTGTAGCTGCCTTCTGTGTTAGAGCAATTGGCGTTCTCGTCGCACTCATTAGCTCCCGTTTCGCATTCGTTAATGTCTTTCAAAAGAAAAGAATAAAGGACCCAACTCGTGGATTAGTTGAAAAAGCATAACGATGCGCACGATTCAAGAAAGCAACATAAATTGCAGTCTGGTTCCCAGGTGCCGCGATCCTTTTGGTCGCTCGGTCACGGTTGAACGAGAGCGCTTGGGCTCTGGGGACGAGATTGTTAAAAATGCCACAAGGCCAAAGGACGTCTAAACACATGTGCGACCGCTGGAAATGAGTAAAGGAAGCATTATGTCTCATCGCTGGGGCGGATGCAGGATTTAAGTGAAGGGGGTTCGAGATGCGGACCGCCGAAGGCAGTCTCCCTATAGGGGAGCCTCCACTGTAAAATATTAACACAATTGAGGTCCTCGGAAATGGGATTTCCGACATTCTGGGGCCAAGTCAGCAAGGCTCACTTTTCTAAATTTTATTGGGTTGGACCAGACCTCCCGGGTCGCCGCCTCCACCAACCTTATGGTTTGGAACAGGGCACGTTCGATATATCAATCATTCTAACGTAACTCCGAGTCTTTCAGGACAAACACCTATATTTGGTATTGCTTTCTTTGTATCCAAGCGTCTTCTGGGAATTGAGGGACAAAAGAAACTTTGCAGATTTACAATTTTGACCCGAAAGCCTTGGAGCAATGTTAGAATATTGAGATATCGAGCGTTGCGTATTGTTGCCGGCTTTTCTTTGCTTCAGCCCAACTCTGTTACTGAAATGAGCTATAATTGTTTGACGTTTTTATGGATAGTCGATTATATACTGTTTCTGGGAATTTCCGTCAAAGAATCTCACCCGAACAGTTTCCGTCGAGTTCTTGCTTGAATCCAGTAGAACATTCACATTTGTAAGACCCATCTGTGTTAACGCACTGCGCGCCATAAACACATGTGACATTCAATAGCAAACACTCGTCGACATCTGCAAAAACATCAACCCTGCGGTGAAGATATTCCTTCCTTCCTTGGATTTGAGTTTTAGTCGACTGTATAGCTGAAACGATTAGCTCCTATATTCTCATAACTTGTCACTTGAGTCTTAGATAAACGAAATAGAGAGAAGTCGGTGCAAAATCAGTCCATATGTGTCATTGCTTAAAGGGATACCTTATAACATGACATTTTCGCGACACGTTAATTTCACGAATTTCGCAATTTAAAAAAATGTCGCGAAATTAATTAAAAAGTGACGCGAACAATAAGTGTCGCGAACTAAACATGACACGAAAATTAAGTGACTAACATATGCATTATGCTATTGTTAACATATAGTCCAGCCATTGCGTTTTTGTTACTTTTGGCGTTATTCCGGGCGTCATTGTACCTTTGACAAAGTCGGTTTACTAAATTCGAGGACGTGTTTAAGTAACATTGCTAAGGAAATAAATTGTGTGTAACTCGAAAACGCGAATTTAAAGCCAGTGATTCAAAATACAAAATTTTCGTAGAAAAGCAGAATTTAAGGGTCGCGAAATATGTGCACCCCAAAATCGCGAAATAAACGTGTCGCGAAAATTTCATGTAATAACTGAAGGTAGAAGGGATTATGTGATATGTCAAAAAGGACGTTTGCGTGACAAAAGATGTTTCCCCAAGGAAACTCAACCGTCGATATCCATTTCCCCGGAAGTATTTTCCAAACAACAATACCGTGGTTTACTAGTGTGAGGTCTAGACTAGAAGTTTTGCCGCACAGAGTGGAAGTAGTGTCATCTTTGCATGGGCGGTCACGCACTCGTTGTCCCGCAACTCTCAGAACATGAAAAGAATTAACCCCCTGATGAAATGCCTGCTTCTTGCCAAGCGTCGCTACCATGTTCACACCCGCTTCCAGTTAACAATATCATTGCGCAAGTAGGGCTTCCCATCCCGAATAAAACAAAGCAATAGTATATACTTTTTTGTGTGATGATTGAAGTGAATGTTATGAGTTTACTCCAAACAAGATCATGATTGTCCCGCGTTGTCACCGTTAGACAGATGCCCAGAGCCTTCAGAGGTTAAATCAAAAGAAAACAAACCCCGCATTAGAGTGATTTAAAAAATCTGCTTTCTTTTCTTCCCGCGTCCGAGTATGTCGTCAACAGGCGACGAAGATTAAGAACGTATTCAACTTATTATTGTTTTGCTGTACCAACAAATTTTCATCGAAACACTTGCTTGTCAATAGATATGGAGAATTAATGTTCTAAACTTAGGGCTGTAAGGCTAAATACAGCCTCAAGTGTACAAACTTTAGCGGGTGTCGATGTCAGATGCTGACCACTCCGCTGGAAAAGTATTGATTTTCAAAAGGGCGGTATTGCGGCAAATCAATTAAGTAGTTAATCCCTTATTCTGGTACACGGCCAAGTCTGGCGAAATTGTGATCATGTCCTAAAGATAGATTCCTTTCAGTTTCGCTAGTTTTGTCCCAGTCGATAAAGAAAGTAGACGTCAACAGAAAGTTCTGTCGTCTTGCCTTTTTTATAAAATCGTCAAAGTTCGCCGATTAATTTCGTCTTAGCAAATAATAAATAATAAATCAATCATCATTGTGTTAAATAAAGCAAATTTGAAATGACATAACTCTGCTTGATGCCGTCAGAAGAAGATGCTGAACCAAGAACAGTTCTAAACATTTTCTACGGTTTAACGAACAAGGGAATAAATGTATCTACAACAAAGGAACGATGAGTTTACTGAAACTGCAATTGAAGAGAAAATCAACACTGAGTATTATAATCTGTTAAGTGTTTCTTCACTTTTGGCTCTGCGCCTGCTATTTCATCGTGTAACAAACGATTTCTGCGGTTAACAACAAAAAGCCATGCGCCTAGAACAATTTCGCAGCGGGTAACCTTGCTTAGAAGACTTCAAATTTTATTTGGGGAACACAGTGGTGAAAAAAAAAAAAAACCAAGGTTTTCTGACAGAACAGATTATTGTTTTATTGAAAATAATTATACGCTGACGACTGAGATCGAAAAATCGATAAGGCGGACAACGGAGGTTATCAAACCGATTAGGAGGTCATTGGGAATAATCGAATCGAAGTTGTTGAAGGCCGAATTACCGTTCGTCGATGTATAAGCGTATGGAATTGAAGTCACCGATCGAGTTAAGGAACGAAGTCGAACACGTTATTCTTTCAATAAAGGACCGGTCAACAGCAACAGCAAATCGCAGGCATTTCATGCGGTGAGATGAAGCGGAAGATAAGTCAAAGATGAGGAGAGACAGACAGACAAAGACAAGTTGAAGACAATTTTACTTGTTGCATTTTAACGTCCCCCTTTCCCGCCTACCTTCTCAATACCACCGTTACCTGAACAATTTTGGCCGTTTCCACGGTATCCATCGTTACAGCTGCACGTGTAGGAGCCATCAGTGTTTGTACAAAGCGCGTTCTTGTCACAGAGATTCACATCTCGTTCACACTCATCCACATCTGTTGATGGGAAAGACATTTTACTTTCTGCATTAAACAAATAGATATTTGGATATGCGAGGTGATGCGTCTGCATACGTGCACTTGACCCTGCCAACTTGATGTTCTTATAAAAGTAACGAAATTTCATCTGATATTTGAAACTGAGCTCCGTATGGGACGCACCTGTCCTCTAAATATTTGCGCACATCTGTCTTTTCGAATGGATGATGGAATGGAAAGGAGGGGAGAGGAGAGGAAAATAAAGGAATTGAAAGGTAAAGAGAGGAAAGGAATGGGAAAGAAAGAAAATAAACGAATAGGAAGAGATGGGAGAGGAGAGAAAAGGAAAGGGACCGAAAAGGAAGGAATGGAAAAGAAAGGAAAGGCAGGAAAATGATGGGTAAGATAAGAAATTGAAAGGAAAGGAAAAAATAGGAAAGGAAAAGAAAGGAAAAGAAAGGCAAGGTAGAGAAAGAAAATGAAAGGAAAGGAAAGGTAGAAAGCGACACTGAAAACTTTTGACCACCTGCGAGTTAACAACAAATAACAACAACAAGATAAGAAAAGAACCCATCTCACCAGAACAGTTCTTTCCGTCTCCGGTGTAACCAGGTTTGCATGAGCAGGTGTACGAGCTTTGTGTGTTGCTGCAATCCGCATTAGCATTGCAATCAGATGTCCCAGAAATGCATTCATCAATGTCTACGTTCAGGACAATAATAAAAAAAATAACTATGTTAGAATTACTACTTTATTATTACTACTCTTTCTATCCCTTTGAAAAATGCAAAGAGAAAGTGTTTTGGGTTATGAGTGGTTAGTGATGCACATTGGTAGGTGCGGAGGCCTGTAATTGGTGAGTTGCAGCTGATGTTAGGAGATTTAGTGATTAACAGATCCTTCTGTGGTGTTTTTAGGCGATGAGACACTTTAATTTTAAAAGTGGGTCACGAAGTCAGTGTTCGACATATTTCCCAAAAATTGCCGGTTGTGAAAATTTGGGGAGATTATCTGCGTTGAACTGACGTCTTGTCATTCTACAGGAAGTGGAGTAATGCTGATAACGCAGTTAAACAAGTTAGCAGATTATATCAAAACAAAGCTTACTAAAATCTTTTGAATGCAATACCACTGTATCAGTTTGGAACATGATTGTGTCAAGCATTTTTGTAAACGATCGAGCGAACAAACGAATGAATGAATGATAATTTAATCAACTGATTGACTGATTGATAGACGGAGTGCTTGATTGATTGATTAATTGATCGATTTAGAATGATTTATTGCTTAATGAAGTAGTCAATTAGTGAGGGAATGAACAACAGTGTCTCCATCTCTTGTGTACCTACCTGAACAAGCTGTCCCATTCCCTGTAAATCCAGATTTACAAATACAGTTGTAAGAGCCTTCACTGTTTGCACAGACTGCGTTGGCATCACAGACAGACGCTCCAGCCGTACATTCATTGACGTCTATATGTGAAAAAACAAAAACCCAGCGACATAACTATTTACTTCCACACAAAAAAACACATTTCATAAAAAGTGACTGTTAGTTTAGCATGAATGTTTCGATAGCCCATTGAGAGTTGGCCTATATAAACCTCCCTATCAAAGCGAAGCCTGGTGCACAACCATTCGTATGAAAACGAGTTTAATTTAATTACATGTGAAGGAAATCTCATTTTCATATGAAAGAAATGGGAAATGGCCTATTGAGACGGGGCTTGCAATGCTCAAAGTCTGTTTCCACGGAGGTAGCGCACTGCACTAGAGAGCAGATATCATATTTTTAGCCTTCCGGGTGCTCAAAACAACTCATTCAGGTGTCTGCATTAGGCTATCCAATCACAAAAGTACAAAGCCGTACGTGGTTTCCCTGGTCTTTCATAAAAACATAACCAGTCTCCGGAAAGTGCTATGCTGGTTTAATGAAAAGGAAAACTCTTTCATCACATTAAACTCTAAAGAAATACTCTTCGGAGCAGCTACTGATAACGATAATAAAATTAAAAAAACTAAATTTCTGCCTCCTCTATGCCAAATTCTACTTTCATTTCCGGACAATCAAACAACGTGCATGTAATTGGGATGTTTTTGTCCGGAAACTACATTTTATGTTGAAAATAGAAGGTTTCGCTTAGTTCAATTTGTCCTCTACTTCTCGCAATCCAAAAAAAAAAAAAAAAACACCCAAGCAAAAGAATCATCTTCTTCCAATAACGGCATTTGTACACCCTCAAGCACACAAAAAAGACACGAAGCAAAAAAAAAAAAAAAAAAGAAAGAAAAAAAGAGCATTCAAATTTTTATTCGCATTACATCCTGACAATTATTCTAAATTCGTAACGTCATACCACTGCACGTTGTTCCGTTTCCAGAATAGCCTGCTTTACAAGTGCAGTTAAACGAGCCTTTGGTATTTAAACAGTCAGCATTGATGTCACACTCGGTTTCCTCCGCCGCACATTCGTCAATATCTAGGTTGAAATCAAATGGTAAAGTTATTTGTTTATTACTGGGATAAGCTCCGGCCTGATGGGCCACTTTGCTCGTATACAGACTTTACCTTTTACCTTACCTGAACATCACTGGAATCTCCATTCACGCATGTTATGCAGTGATCCTAACCCTAACCCTAACCCATGTTTGCCTGAGTTAGCTTCGACACTTAAAGGAGAGTAGAGTTGTTATTTAAAGGTCTATCTAGCAGAGCTATTAACTGTATCGGCAACGAGCCAAAATTCCATGCGATTCTACACTGCTTGCAGTGTTGATGCACAGACAGCATACTTACCTGTGCAAGTCGTCCTGTTTCCAGTAAATCCGGATTTGCACGTGCAGTCATACGAACCTTCGGTGTTTACACACTCTGTATTGTTGTTACAGTCTGCTGTTTCAGCCTCACATTCGTTAATGTCTAAGTTGAAACAGAACGAAGCACTTAGAGCAAGCCAGGTAGTCGAGATATTAGTTAGTCCGTCGGTCTGTTAGTCGGTCAGACTGAGAGTCAGTCGGTTGGTCGTTCAGTCAGTCAGCTGGTGAGACAGCCAGTTAGTCGGTCAGTGCGTCAGACCGTTTGTCCGTCAGTTAGTACCTCAGCCAGTCAGTCAGCTAATCAATCAGTCAGTAAGTCAGTCAGTCAGTCAGTTAGTCAGTCAGGAGTCCGTCAGTCCATCAGTCAGTCAGTCAGTCAGTCAGTCAGTCAGTCAGTCAGCAGTCCGTCAGTCCATCAGTCAGTCAGCCACCAATTGTTTACGCTAGGCAAGAAGTTGTCATTTAACATGGTATTTTTCTCTACCTAGACAAATGTCTCCAAGGCGAGCGAATCCGGATCTACAAGTACACTGATACTTTCCACTAACTTCTAAGCACTCCTCGGTAGCAGAACAAGGCCGGTCACAAACACCTATAGCTGAAAAGGAAAACAAGCAATTTAGCAAGAGCGAACAGATCTCACTTCAACTTATTTCTTCGTGGAGTTGTGATCAAGTAATGGTTTAAGGCGTCAGATTTAACATTTGACGGCAAAGAGTTTATGATAAGCCCCATCTTTGAATTCTGTATGTCCATAGGCTATGAACTTGAAGCTAACTACATAAATGGCTAACTTCACAAACCCGTGCAAGTGGTTCCATTTCCGGTGAAGCCAGGATTACACGTGCAGCTATAGGAACCTTCGGTGTTGGTGCAATACGCGTTTACGTCACAGTCGGTGATTCCAGCGGTGCATTCGTCTAAATCTGTTGACCAACAACACAAATCAACACGGAGAATGAAGCTACTTTCTTGGGTATATAGTCATAATGCAGATTTTCCTTCTTTAAAATTTGAGTGAAATGAACAATCGAATGACTTTAAGGCAGCTACAGTGTACATTACGACAGCAAATTACGATTAAATTAGTCATTATCCTTGAAATAGCAACCTTCTTCGAGACAAAAAAAAAAAAAAAAAAAAAACGGTGTAGAAGAAAAGTAGGCAAAAAAGAACATGAATTGTCAAAACTGAGGCATATGGAGGTAGTTTGCGAACGTCAAACTTGAAAATCTAGGCTTGGTTAATTAGGTTAGTTTTGGGCCGCACTTAAATTTTAAATTTCACTTCTTATTTTTTTTTGTAGTATGTTTAATATCGGAGAATATTCTTTGTATGGGAATTTAGTTTCCCCCAATTATTCTCCAGTCATGTACTTTTTGTAATTTCTGTGATTTATTTACTTGTACTAACATGGCAAAGTATTATTAAACTTAAACTTAAACTTAAAAGTGTCCCAAGATAGGTCATCTCACGTCTGGGACATTGCAAGTCGCTTTTTTACACCACTGCTTTAGCAGTGAACTGAGTTGGCAGATGGTGGTGGAAATAATACCATAGAAAAAAAAAAATCCGTGTTAAATTTTCCACGAAGTTTGCGATCCTCCTTGTTCAAGCAAAACTGGTAACGGCATCTGAAAGTATGGAATTTGTCAACTATGGGAGGCTCGGAGAAGCGGAAATTATTCCAACCGAAGACAGCTCTAGGCTACAAACCTATACAGTTCCCGGCTTCGTTTAGCTGGTACCCTTCAGTGCATCTACAGCTATAGGATCCATCGGTATTTAGACAATCAGAGTTCGCAGGGCAGCTCGCTGAGCCGTCTTCACACTCGTTGCGATCTAGCATGTGACGAAAACAGAAAAATATTAACCATCGATCGTGAATAACACATGCTTATACAGGTCGGTGGGTAAGGCCGGGAATAGACCATTTTACAGTTGTCTGCTCAGTGACCTGGCCTTTGTATGGCAGCGAGGCTAGAGTTGACCTTGTTTTGATACAGACCTCACTGCTTTTGTCATGTAAATGCACCTAGTTAGCATCAGAACAACTTGTTTTACACAACAAAAGCAGTGAGGTCTGTATCAAAACAAGGTCAACTCTAGCCTCGCTGCCATACAAAGGCCAGGTCACTGAGCAGACAACTGTAAAATGGTCTATTGAAATTTTGCTCAATGTTCTTGCAAGGATGAATACGTTTTAAATATGTAAGCAAATGTAGTATGTAGAGGATTCCTAGAGATCATCGAGCATTTCCTCTTAGTATGCATTTGATACAGATTTCCAAGTGCATGGCGTGGCTCATAAATTCATGAAATTAGAACTAACCTGCGCATGTTTTTCCATCACCCTCATAACCTCTGATGCATCTACACACATACAACCCAACCGTGTTAGAACAAAGGGCATTCACGTGGCAATTAGCCTCTCCTGTGGTACACTCGTCAACATCTGTTTCATGAAGAAA
The DNA here is from genome assembly GCF_042242905.1 of Orbicella faveolata. Classification (NCBI taxonomy): domain Eukaryota; kingdom Metazoa; phylum Cnidaria; class Anthozoa; order Scleractinia; family Merulinidae; genus Orbicella; species Orbicella faveolata. The sequence continues at coordinate 25,456,453 of NW_028301540.1, forward strand.
AAAAACTTATTAAAAACAAAAACTTTCCAAACATTTTATTGATGAGGAATAAATTACGCCTGGTAGAATTTGCTGTTTCATTAATACTTCAGTAAAAACAGGTCAAACGTTTCTGCTTACACTTAAGTCATGAATTCATAAATATAAATTTGATTTCATTCTGCTTTTCGAGTTCCATACTTCAGATGCATGGTGAGGGTAGACTGCGTTCGGCCAGGTGATCCTGCCACCGGAACTTATCTAGGTTTCCGTAGCATTTCACGGCTGGGAATACTTCCATCTCTCACCAGGATGGGTTACTAGTCCCTCACAGGGTCACCTCCCTCTAACATTAGGGAGCTTGAGAAAAGTATGACGGCAACGGCAACGTCGCTCAACAAAAGGTTTAATGAGGAAAACAATGGTTGTGCACGTGCGTTATAACTCTTAGTACATTTCTTTGCCGTCCTCTGTAAAACAACAACGTGAAATGACCAAATTCTGTGTTGCCTTGAGAACGTGAACCCCGACGGCTGATTTTTAAATTCTTATGTCGAATTCTATGTAAACTAGATTGCATCTATTTACATTTATGTAAACTAGATTACATCCTACATTGTAAATGTTTTAATTCTTATTTTGTAATTATTCTTTATTGTTTATTTATACACGACCCCACAAGCTGCAAGCTTAATTAGTTATCGCGTTTAAATAAAGGTTACTTACTTACTTACTTACTTACTTACTTACATTTATCGATGTGTCTTAGATTCAGTTTCGTGATAGCTTTGTCAGTGATAAAAAAAGTAAATAACTTTAGGGAACCGCGAAGTTCGTAGGTAAAATATAAACTCGTTTTTGAATCGACGCTGTCCTCGACGTCGCCGTCGTGGTTTCTTAAACTAGGGACTTTAAGCAGCGGGAACGCGGACGGCGACGGGGACGCCGAAACCTGTGAGAAGGCTGGGGAGAGAACGCCGTTGTCGCGGGAATTCACAAACATTAAGCAGCACCGTCTGAAACCGCGGTTTCCGCACTGAAAGCTTATTGACATTATCGATATTCGTCCTCTGTTTATCAGGATGAACTAGGATCACTTTATTGAAAGAAGTTCGCAATCAACTCTTGATAATCCACGATGAAGGTGTGTTAAACGATCACGAACTTCTACTCTTGTACGATTTAAACCGGTCGAATGATCTCGACCAACCTTATGATTCCTTTCCTGATTTTATCTTCGATGGTTTGAAGACGACGAGTGCCGGTCTGAATTTCGCTTCCACAAACGCAACTTGCCCCTTCTCGCTGAGTTGTACAATGAAGTAAACGAACTTGTTATCAGCAGATGTTTAATCAGACTGGCGCGACAAAACAGTGTGCTGACTGATAAAGATCTAAGTAAACCACTGATCTTACGACTGAAAATGGAAACAGCTACGCACGTTTTAATGGTGTCTACCCTTTTAAATGTGTTAGAATTTCACCATCATGAGCCATTTGACATTTGAGTACTTCTCGAAAGGAAAAATTTCGATTGAAATTCATGTAAGTTGTCTTTATTTACATTAGCTTTCAAAAAGATATTTCACGGTACTCACATGTTCGCCGACTGGCTTGAGTTCGCTTCAGATTTCCCGACGTTTCTTTAAAATGAAATATCTCACATAACAAGAGAAAACAAGCATTAAAGTTCCTCGAAATTAGTAACACGGGTTATTTAGCGTTGACACAGCAGAGGAAACGAAAGCGAAAACTCACGTTTTCAGACAACGCGAAATGAGCTTCACTCACGTCGGGCCCGAACGCAGAACGTCAACTTGTTTCCCGCCAGTCATGCGCAGTGGACCTTTTGGCTTTTCCCTGATCTTATGGCGTTCCCGTCGCCGTCCGCGTTGTCTTTGCTTAAAGTCCCTATTGCCTATTGAAATACGCAGGTAGCCATTTACATACCTAGATGTAACGAGCCACTGCGCGAGTAGAGCGTCTGGCTCGAGAACACATCGCAACGACCACGGTCAGGGCTCGAACCCTTGGGCCACTGCTTCATCATCGTTCTGGATGATCTCCAGAGGAGGTATTCAATATTTAAAATGTGATTCGAGCCAAAACTCGATATTTGATTAGATGAATAGACTAACAATGGGCTTTACCGCAAAACGGCGAATATGGCATTTTGTAGTCTGCCTTTTCGCTTGTACATTTGAGTGTCTTATTGCGTTGAATTAATTTTGAACAAGAGACTTTTTACATTTTGTGTAGGATTGGGTGAGGAATCAAAGACAATGAAAGTAAAATCGGTGGCAATTTTCCCGTTTACCGCAAACGACATTCTTAGAGCTTGACGGACGCCACAGGCAGGTGACAATTTACGCATAATTTATGCTGCAAACAATGTTCATGCCTCGTGTTTTACCATCTTGTGTCTACAAGTTTTCATTTTCAAAGAAGTTGCTCATTTTCAAAGTTTTAAAGTGAAAAAAAAAAAAAATGTCTGGAGACATTTTCAAACTGTAGGATATTCTAGTAGAAGATAAGGTGAATAAACTGTGTTTTAAAAGTTGAAGATGGTGGTTTACAATTTAAATCTTTGCGACTTAATATCTGCCGACTCCAATCTGACCTTTTGTAATGCAACCGCCGGCCCCCCCCCCCCCCCCCCCCACAAACCTGGATGCATGACCTTTTAGCTTCCGTTACCTGAATTAAATTAGCGTCCGCTCTCATCTTTAAAATTACATTAATTAAAGCCGTATCGGGTCAAGGCAGCGATGACATGGAACTAAAAAGCTCTTTGATAATCAGATGGACTGCTGATAATAAAGGGAGGAAACAATTTCTCAACCAGAATACCGAAATAGCAATTTCCAACAGCAACTGCGGTCACGAGAGAGATTTCTGCCTAAAGGAAAAACTTAAAATAGAATATTCACTTTGGTTACCAGGCTATTGAAAATTCCAAGGAAAAAATGGAAAGTTGCATGGTTACTTAAAGATACACGGTTACATTAAACATCACGATTTACGTGATTAGGAGGGAAAGTGTTGCATCCAACAGGAACTCTATCAATATCAATCATTTCTACACACGTGGATTGGTAAATTATTCCAACAGGCACTTCCTGTGCTAGTTGTATGTGTCATCAAGTGTTACGCGCTTGGCTAACGGACAATACCCTTGCGTGCGTAATTTTCGATATCTGAGTAAAGAAGATGAATGGGTCGTTAGAAAATCTAACACTGTCTAACGAAAGTGAAGCCGAATGTAATCCTTTCACCAAGAAAGATCCCAACTCTACAATGGCTATCAAGGCAGCATGTTACACCTTGATCATGTTGCTTTCACTTATTGGAAACGCGGCGGTTATCGCTGTTGTTGCGAAAAACAGGCATACGCGAACCACAACGAACTACTTAATCGCAAACATGGCCGTGTCAGATCTACTGCTTTCTACATTTGCAATACCGAGAGAAATTGCTGAAGTCTTTATCGGTCACCGCACATGGTTGATCGATGGTCTGGCTGGTGCAGTCCTTTGCAAAGTTTTTTACTCCTTCCAAGACATTTCCACTGCAGTCTCGATACAAAGCATCGTTGTTATTACATTGGATAGGTACACTGGAGTTGTTTCGCCCTTTCGTCGTCCTATCATAACTCCGAAACGACGCAAATTTGTTATTGCACTGATATGGTTGATATCCATGGCTCTACACGGTATTTATTTTTACACGGTACGCCATGAACAAGTAAAAGGAATCAGTTTTTGCTTCTTCGACAATCCACGAGCAGTGAAGATCAACTTTATTATGACATCAGTTGTTTTGATCGCCATCCCTTTAATAATAATAACCGTTTTGTATTCACTCATATTTAGAGCTCTGAAAAAACAGAAACCCTTTGGAAAAGGATGTGCATCTTCACTCATGAAAAGCCGGCAGAGAGAGAACGCTAAAATCATGTGGAAAATTCTAGCAATTATAGTTTTATTCGCTATTTGCATATTACCAATAGATATCTTAGGTTTTCTATTTTTCTTCGCGTGGTACAAGGGAATTCCTTGTGGTATGGACCATTTGAGCTTCGCAGCTAAGTTCATATTTTACTCGAACGCATCACTGAACCCGTGCATTTATTTCCTTCTAAATGAGAGATATCGCCAGGGTCTGCGAAATATTCTCAAAGGCAAAGTATATTTTCCTCGCGCGTAGGCGATAAAAGACATCGAAATGAATACATTAAAACATATGTAGTTTTCGTAGTATAGCTAGTATTAACTAGGCTTTTGACTGTTTTTAATAGGTTCTATCGCTCGGAATTGACAAATTTATCTTTTATTTTTCTTTGGAATACTTTTTTTTGCCCATAAGTTTCGGATCAAAAATGTTGCAAGGTGATTGTTTCGACTGAGAGTTGCGAGATAAGATTCTATGCGCGCTCTGTTTTCACTGAAATTAATAACACCATAGGGATCAGTAAATTAATTTCAACGAAAATTTCCATCTTGATAAAGGGCTTGTTTGTGAAGAGACACATTTTCAGAATGCGACTACCATGTCTGAGGTGGCGCAAAAACATTAATATTTTCATTAAATGGTTGACGCAAACTAGTGCTGTAATTTCTAATTTAAATATACAAAACGTTTGTGATGTTTTCGTCTTCGCTTCTACTTGGCCTTTTTCCAAATTAAACTAGAAAAGTTAAGTTCCACAACTTTGTGTGTTCCAGTGCATAGGACAGTGTTTGCAAGTCTTGTGCTGTTTTATAGTCTTTTTCAAATCTTTTTTCCAGAAGAGGGTACGATAGTTTCTTTGAATTTTTGAAGTGTGTGAAAGTCACGTACTTAAGGCACTTTCTATAAGTAATAGCTAGCCTGTTTCTCTTAAACTTTTTTTATATTTGCATGACAACACAGTTCGACATTAAGAGCCGAGGTAATCTCGGCCATAGGCTGTCAGACATCTTTATGTTTGTCGAGCTTTTATACAAATAATTTGAAAATGGAGAAGAGGGACATATATTAATCATTATTTTTCGGATATTTGAGTTTGCCAGATTTTCCCTAAAACGCAATCGTCTTACATTTTGTTTACAGGCAACGTGAACTAAGACAATATTTTGGTCCTTTCAGCTCATTTTGCTTGCTACATTTTTTTTAGCTTTGTGAGTTGATGTAAATGAATCTTCTATAAAAGACGCTGAATAATAATACAAACAAAAACGCTTACAGGAGTAAAGGAAGCGAATCCGTCTATTTTTTGTTGTCCAAAACTCGCACGTTACAAACGTACATCTGTAATCGAATTTCTGTTACCAGTCGAAGCCACATCCCAAAAGGTATCTTCCAGAATCTGTGATATCAGTTAATGCTGCACTCCAATCTAACGACGAAGCAATTTAGTCTTCTGTGGCGGAGAAACTGACTGGGAGGTGAGAGAGTAATCTTAGAGATGTTTATTTTTTACCGACATGTTTTGGCATCAGCTGTTTGCTAGCAGGTACCAATGGCGGATCCAGACATTGAGCTAAGAGGGGGACCCGGTTTTGTTTTACCCGCCCTGTCGGCTTTTCTTCTTTGTGTCATTTCTTCTTCTTTTACCCAAAATAAGAGGTCGGATCAGTTCAGACGCGACAAAGATTAGTCAAAATAGAAGCTTTCTCATCCAACACAGCAAGAGTTTTCCTTTCCTACACTTGAGGTGGTCACTGTTTCAATGATGATCGTACCTTTTCATTCAAATTTCTAAAATTTGCTTAACAACACTACTGATGAACAAAAAAGCGACAAAGATATAGGCGAAAGGCATTGAAAATGCTAATTTTTTATCGGATTCCCTAATCTAAGGACACATACATTTAAAAGAGAATATTACATCGAAAATTCTTTTAATTTAAATTTGCTTCAAAGATCGTTTAAGGTGGCTGAAATTCTAATGAGTGGTTGTCGAGAAACAGGCGTATTTCCGAGAGTGCAAATTTTCATTCAATCGCAATTTTTTGACTAACTACGCATGCGCTGCATTTAACTGGGTTCTTTCGCTAACAAAGAAAAAGCTGAGAATTGCTGAGTTCTTTGCATCTTTACCTTTTCTAACATATATTTATGATAAAAGACTAAAGCTATCAATACACTGCGTTCAATTATAGAGAAAAATAGCACAGATAGTGCGGGTGTTGAGTAAATAAAATGATCGCTCTATTGACGGCATTGCTCTATTGACGGCACAGCGGCATCAGCAAAAGCGCGCGGGAAAACTGTGTTCGGCCACCTTAAAGATGACACATTACCTAGGCTTATCTGTTCCTATCAGTATTACACAGCACACTCTTTCGGCCGTTTAAAAAATTGATTAAAGGTGCTCTGCATTTTAAAATTACTTAAATCGTTTACTAAACCAATTTGAAATTACGAAGTTTAAAGCCCGTACCCGAAATTACCCAGCCATCATGATGGACCATATTATTAAGCAAATACGTCATGAGGGGCGTCATGAGGGACGGACGTGTGTTTTAATCCGAAGCGCACTAACCTCCCGAAAGCTCGGTTATTTTTGTATTTTAAGTCTTATGGTTGAAGACACCATGCTTACGCCGGCCAAGAAACGTGACCAACGTCCTTCTGATGGAGAGAAAGTATCTCCGGATTCAAAAATTCCTAGGCACAAAGAGGATGACCACGCGAGTAATCCGGAGAACATGGCGGCGGCACCACAAGCTTCTCCAGAGTCTTCTTCCCCCGAGACAAATTCTGACATGAAAGAGATTAAAGAAATGCTTGCAGTTATCCAAGGTCAAATGGCTACAGTTCTGTCCGATAATAGGAAGATACAACGAGACCTCGAAACACTTAAAGAGTCGATGAACATGCAGGACCGCGAGCTTAAACAAACACAGCAACAACTGACGAAAGCGGTCGCTCAGAGCGATTTGCTAAGGAAGGAATTGGATGCTGCTCTTTCCAAACTCAGGAAACAGCAAGAGGAAATCAACAGCATGTGGTGTAAGCAGGACGATCTTGAACAATACTCTCGCAAAAACTCCTTGGAATTGCATGGAATCCCACGCAGTACATATTCTTCCACCGAAGAGGCTGTGCTCAAAGTGACAAATGCTCTCAATGTCATCGTGAGCCCTGAAGACATCGAAATATCTCATCATATACGGCTCAAGCACAGCGAAGCGATTATAATAAAATTTGTCAGCCATAAAGTTAAATCCCAAGTCTACAAAGCACGTACCAGGTTAAAGAATGTATCCTTAACTGGTCTCTTTCAAGACTGTCCAGCATCTTCTCGAACCGAATCAAACCGTATACATATGTGTGAAAGTCTAACGGCCTACAGGCGTCATCTCGCTAATAAGTTAAAAACGAAACGGAGGAACAACGAACTTTTGAGTGTTTGGACGATGGATGGCAAGGTTTTTGTGAAGACGTCTCCGGAAGGCTCGCCAATCAGAATATCCTGCGACGAAGACTTGGACAATCTTTAAACTATTCACTCGTCGAGGGAAGTATAAACGTGAGAACCTGATAACTATGCTATGTGTCTTTATTATTATAATTATAGTGTTAAGGGAGGTGTTTGGAGCTTTTCGTTTTCGTTAGCCTCTTCCGTCAGGGACCGGACTTAATCTAGTTTTTGGGATCCATTTATATTATTTATTTATTTAGTTAGTTAGTTAGTTAGTTAGTTCGTTCGTTCGTTCGTTCGTTCGTTCGTTCGTTCGTTCGTTCGTTCGTTAGTTAGTTAGTTAGTTATTTTTTACTTCGCTGTTTTCTTTTCCTTTTAGAAAACTCATTTATTTACCGTAGCTATGTTATATCTTCACTTATGCTCGATCCAACAGTATGCAAATTTCTATTTAAAAAATAAGAAGAAACGCAGATCTATTTTTTCTTATTTGAAAGACCAAAATTGCCATTTTTACTTTCTGCAAGAGATGTATTCGGAACCCAGAGACGAAATTGTTTGGAGAAGTGAATGGGGAGGAGAAGTTCTGTACTCGCATGGCACAAACCAGAAAAAAGGCGTCTGCATTTTGACAAACCCAAAATTTAACGGCTTTCAAATCGAATATTCTTGCAGTGACTCTCAACAGCGAATCATTCTGGCCAACATAAACATAAATTCTGTTCAAATATCTCTCTGCAATATTTACGCTCCAAACAACCTTCAGGTGCAAAACACCTTTGTCAAAGATTGAAATCAGTTTTTACTCTCTAATGCTAATGTCAGCCGACTTATTGTTGGAGGCGACTGGAATGTCGCACTCGGCGCCATCGACAAGAAGGGTGGAATACCTTGGAGACCAACGACATACCGTGATTGTATAATTGCAATGTGTGAAGAATTAGATTTGATCGATATATTGAGGAAGAAAAAGCCTAATGCAAAACTATTTACTTATGAATCAAAACCGCTAAAAATGAAATCGAGAATTGACTACTTTTTAATCGCAAACTCAATGTCTCATCTAGTTTCTCATGTTAATATTGGAATTTCAATTGCACCGGATCACAGAGCGGTAAGGTTAAATGTTAATTTGACGTCCAACAAACGAGGGCACGGTCTGTGGAAGTTCGACAACTCTCTGTTACTTGATGATGAATTCGTCAGCTTGATCGAGGCTAGTTATTCGGCCATAAGTGAAAAATTTTGTGAATTGGATGATAAACAGCTAAAATGGGAAATGATCAAGATGGAATTGAGGGGCTTAATAATTCAGTACGCAAAACGCAAGACCCGAAAGTCTAGAGATTACCTAGTAAGTTTAGAGCAACGGCTTGCTGAAACGGAAGCGTTTATCAACAACAGTAATGAGGGTGATTAACGCTGCAGGAACAGTTAAAAAAAGAATTACAGTATCTCTACGAAAAGAGGGGCGAAGGCGCAATGTTTCGCTCTAAACTTCCATGGACCGAACTGGGAGAGAAACCAACCAGGTATTTTTTCAATATGGAGGCAAAACATTTTAATCAGAAGACTATTACTGAGCTGGAAACTAGCGAGGGGGGGTAAAATAACGGGCCAAAAGCAATTATTACAAGAAATTGAAAATTTTTATCAGAATTTATACCACTCAGAATATGCTGGTTCACATGAACTCTTCGCAGGCTTCGTCCACTCCGTGCAACTTCCTAGGCTGAGTGATGATGACAAAGAAAATTTAGAAGGAGAATTAACCATCGAAGAATGCCGTCATATTTTAAAAACCTTCAATTTCGGGAAGTCACCAGGTGAAGACGGCTTTACAGTAGAATTCTATACAAAGTTCTTTGAGCTTCTAGCTAGCGACCTAGTTGAAAGTCTAAATACAGCATATTCGAGAGGGGAGCTGTCAATTTCACAGAGAAGGGGGGTTGTCACCCTTATTCCAAAGGCAGATTCTGACACTCTGAAGCTCACCAATTGGCGGCCAATAACCTTGTTAAATGTTGACTACAAGATTGCATCCAAAGCAATAGCTACACGAATTAAAAAGCTAATACATACTGACCAAACAGGCTTTATGAAAGACAGATTTATTGGTTAGAATATACGTCTACTATGTGACCTCTTAGAACAGACGGAACTGGAAAATATACCAGGCATTCTCCTCCAGCTCGACTTTCGCAAAGCCTTTGACACAATCGCGTGGCCAATGATTCAACAAGTCCTGTCAATTTTCAACTTTGGTGTTTCTATTAAGCGTTGGATAGAAACTTTCTACTGTAATGCAGAGAGTTCCGTTATTAATAATGGTTTCACTACTAAGCAGCTCAAGTTGTCTCGAGGAGTAAGGCAAGGTTGTCCACTATCACCCTATCTGTTTATTTTATCTGTGGAGATACTTACGTCTAAAATACGGCAAGATAATTCGATTTGCGGCATTTTTATCTCTCATAAGGAACTCAAAATTAGCCAATTTGCGGACGACGCCTCTCTCATTTGCGGTAACCTAATATCGGTCCAAAACGCCTTGCTCATACTAAACGAGTTCGGGATTTTATCTGGCCTAAAACTCAACGAATCCAAAACCAAAGCTCTTTGGCTAGGTCCATGGAAAAAGGGGACCGAAAGACCTTTCAACTTCATATGGACGAAAGAACCGCTTAAAGTCTTGGGGATTCATATCTCTTACGATAAGGCGGGAAATGAGAGAAAAAATGTCAACCAAAAAATTGAAAAACTTAATGCAAAGCTGGGTACCTGGAGATCGCGCCAACTCTCTATCTTCGGGCGCTGTTTAATCGTTAAGTCTCTAGGGATTTCACAGATCGTTCACTCTGCTGCCGTGCTAGACATTCACAAGGACCACATTGCAAAAATTCAATCTTCAATTTTTAAATTTATTTGGAAGGAAAAGCAGGACAAAATTAAAAGGGAAGTTCTATATCAAGATTATGAAAGAGGTGGTTTGCGTGTAACACACGTTGAAACTTTGTGTAAGGCTCTACGTTTGGCATGGATCCAAAGGTTCCTAAAAAGTGACAGCCGGGGAACAGAAAATTGGAAAGTCATTCCATGTTCCTTCTTTAAGAAATATGGAGGCTTATACTTCTTGCTTCACTGTAACTTTGATGAAAATTTCCTAAAGTCGATTGAAATGCCATCCTTCTACAAGCAAATTCTGAGTTTCTTTTTGGAACTGAAGAGTATCTATGACACGAACGGAGACCAGGAATTAATCCTTTTTAACAACAAAGAAATACAAATAGGTGGTAAAAGTGTGTTTTATCAGAATTGGTTTGACCAAGGAGTCTACTCCATTTGTGACATTCTCGATTCCAGTGGAATGTACTTGAATTTTGCAGATTTCTGTCGGAAATTTTCTGTTAAGTCCAATTTTCTCACCTATTTTCAAATTCTGTCGGCTATCCCTAAACGACTGCTGGAAAAGGCGAGGGACTCTTTTGGCACCAATCCAATTTTTACTCCAGGGAATTCCACTTTTCATCTGTCACCGTCGCTGTCGATCGACCTATCTAAATTTACATCTAAAGATTACTACTGGCTTTTTTTGAACAGGAAGGAACCTTGCGCAACTGGCCCTAACAAGTGGCAACGCGACCTTCTACAGTTCACTCTCTCTTGGAGCACAATTTTTAAGCGGATAAAGTCAATCAGTAAGCAAAATAAATTAAAAGAATTTTTTTACAAACTCGCTCATCGCATTGTCACCACAAAGAAAGAATTACATTTATACGGAATTGAAGACAACAAGAGTTGTCATTACTGCGGGGATGATGACTCTTTACTTCACTCCTTCTTAGGTTGTCATGTTGCGGTCGACTTTCTCTGGAAAGTGCTATGCTGGTTTAATGAAAAGGAAAACTCTTCCATTACATTAAACGCAAAAGAAATACTCTTCGGAGCAGCTATTGATAACGACACTAAACTGAAAAAACTAAATTTCTGTCTCGTCTATGCCAAATTCTACTTTCATTTCCAGAAAATCAACCAACGTGCATGTAATTGGGATGTTTTTGTCCGGAAACTAAATTTCATGTTGAAAATAGAAGATTTCGTTTAGTTCAATTTGTCCTCTACTTCTCGCAATCAAACAAAAAAAAAAAAAAAAAAAAAAAAAAAAAAACCTCGCAAACTTTTTATCTTCGCAATTACGTAAATTGAATATGATATATCCTGTAGAAATCAGTTGTAATTATATAGTATTATTATTAGTACAGTAGTTACCCGAAAGTGCTTTATCTAGCGTTATGTTAATGTTGAAAAAAAAAAAAAACGTATTGTAGGTAAGTTTATCGTAAGTATTGTATTTAAGTAGTTTATTGTAATTAACATGTTATAGGTATATTTATTGTAATAAAAATGTTGGAAAATAAACAAAGAAAAAAAAAATCGAGGACGGTAAAATTAACCGACAAATAAATCATTGAATTTCCTTTTAGTCGTGGCCGCCTTTTTACGTTTGTTGCACTTGTTTGACAATTTATCTTGTGTCTATCTGTCGCACCTCTTTAACAAAGCTGTAGAAAAGTTGCGACCCACAGGCGACTGTTTTCACTAGCTCATAAGCATTTGTTTAAGCGACATGAGCATGCAGACTCAGTAAGATGCTGTCAATTAGCGCCTTTTTTGGCGCCCTACTACGTTTGCACGTGTTGCATAGGCCCCGTCCACGCTACGCCAGACAAATTTGAAAACGCAGCTTTATTTCTACAGTTGGGCCTACCGTCCACGCTAATCCGTCACGAAAACGGAGCTTTTCGAAAACGCTCTTCAAACCGGGGGAATTTGAAAAGCCGGTTTTGCGTTTTAGTGTGCAAGGAGAACATTTTGAAAACGGAGCTTTTTGAAAACAATGACGTCACGATAATCATGTGACTTCCCTACCCGAGCTTTCCTCAAACATAAATTCAAAATGACCGGTTATGGTTGACTAGTCAAATTTCTCCGGCGTAGTATTAACGGGAAACATTTGTGCTTTCAGGGTACCGAAAAACGCCGTTTCAAATATTTTTCCGGCGTAGTGTGCACGGTGTCTTAGGCTTATGTTTATGCCAAAGTAAAAGCCAATCTTCAGGGTTAGCTGGCCAATTATGTCGACTTCCTAAAGAGCTATATACACTTTACGGTATGAGTAAACATGATAGATGGTCCTCTTATTAATACCGCCATGCTAAACTCGACTGATGTCAGATGCATGCCTTTCATCAAAGAAGATCCCGTGTCTACAAAAGCCATCAAAGCAATAAGTTACATCGTAATGATGTTGCTCTCACTTCTTAGAAACGCGGCAGTCATCGCCATTATTGCGAAAAACAAAATCACAAAAATTACATTAATTACAGCCATATCGGTTAAAGGGAGCAGTGACATGGAACTAAAAAGCTTTTTGAGATTGATTGCTGATAATAAAGGAAGGAAACATTTTCTCAACCAGAATACGAAAATAGTAATTTCCAACAGCGGCTGCGGTCACAAGAGAGATTTCTGCCTAAAGGAAAGACGTAATATAGAATATTCACTTTTGTTTCCATGCTATTGAAAATTCCAAAGGAAAAAAATGGAGACTTGCATGGTTACTTAAAAGATACACAGTTACATTAATCATAACGATTGAAGAGATTACTACATGTATTAGGACTACATGCTGTCCAATTTGGAAATAATTGGAGGAGAAAAATTCCTCGGACTGCCAAATTGGACGAGGTCGTTGGCCGAGTCCAATTTGGCAGTCCCAGGAATTTTTTTGAATCATTTATTTTCAAATTGGACAAGCATGTAGTCCTATTACCTATTAATTATATAGGATCCAAAAACAGATGAACAAGGCAAATATTTTATCCTCTATAGTACAGTATTTCTCACTTCGCTTCCCTCAGCACGTCACAGGTCAAACACTTTAACCCAGGTTTTTTGCTTCTTTGAGTGTTCTCGTTCTGATTATTCTCCCTCATCTCGAGTAAATCAGTAGCATCTATCTAGCTGAAGATTCCATTTGAAAGTTTAGACGTCAAAAAAGTGGAAAGAAAAGTCGGCAAATTCCGCCATTATCAAAACATAAGAAAACTTAGCGAAGACGTTTGATGGCAGTGAGAACAGCTGCAACCTGATTGGCCAATACTCGGTTCTTTTATTTATCTTGACATTTCATTGGCTGATGGAAAGTATCCAGATTTTTCTCAAATTGGACAGTTTGTTCAAAGCTAAATAAACGTTCGAGCAAAAACTATCCAATTTATTTTAAATTTGGACAGTTTGCAAAAATTAATTAGAAAAAAAAAAGGTCTGTTGGCAACACTGGATTTCGATGGAGCTATATAATTAGGAAGGAAAGTGTTGCATCCAACAGGAACTCTGTCAATATCAAACATTTCTACACACGTGGATTGGTAAATTATTCTAACAAGCACTTCGATTCCTGCGTTAGTTGTGTGTGTCTTCAAGTGATACGCGCTTGGCTAACCGACAAAACCGTTGCGTGCGTAATTTTCGATATCTGGGTAAAGAAGATGAATGGGTTCTTAGAAAATCTACCACTGTCTAATGAAAGTGAAGCCGAATGTAATCCTTTCACCACGAAAGATCCCATCTCTACAAAGGCTATCAAGGCAGCATGTTATATTGTGATCATGTTGCTTTCACTTCTTGGAAACGCGGCGGTTATCGCTGTTGTTGCGAAAAACAGGCACATGCGAACCACAACAAACTACTTAATCGCAAACATGGCCGTGTCAGATCTACTGCTTTCTACATTTGCAGTACCGCGAGAAATGACGGAAATCTTTATCGGTCACCGCAGATGGTTGATCGATGGTCTGGCTGGTGCAGTCCTTTGCAAAGTTTTTTACTCCCTCCAAGACATTTCCACTGCAGTCTCGATACAAAGCATCGTTGTTATCACATTGGATAGGTACAATGGAGTTGTTTCGCCCTTTCGTCGTCCTATCATAACTCCGAAACGACGCAAAGTTGTTATTGCACTGATATGGTTGATATCCATGGCTCTACACGGTATTTATTTTTACACGGTACGCCATGAACAAGTAATAGGAATCAGTTTTTGCTTCTTCGATAATCCACGAGCAGTGAAGATCAACTTTATTATGACATCAGTTGTTTTGATCGCCATCCCTTTAATAATAATAACCGTTTTGTACTCACTCATATTTAGAGCTCTGAAAAAACAGAAACCCTTTGGAAAAGGATGTGCATCTTCACTCATGAAAAGCCGGCAGAGAGAGAACGCTAAAATCACGTGGAAAATTCTAGCAATTCTAGTTTTATTCGTTATTTGCATATTACCAATAGACATCTTAGGTTTTCTATTTTTCTTCGCGTGGTACAAGGGAATTCCTTGTGGTATGGACCATTTGAGCTTCGCAGCTAAGTTCATATTTTACTCAAACGCATCACTGAACCCGTGCATTTATTTCCTTCTAAATGAGAGATATCGCCAGGGTCTGCGAAATATTCTCAAAGGCAAAGTATATTTTCCTCGCGCGGAGGCGATAAAAGACATCGAAATGAATACATTAAAACATAGGTAGTTTTCGCAGCATGGCTAGCACTAACTAGTGTTTTGACTGTTTTTAATAGGTTCCATCGCTCGATTTTGACAAATATATCCTTTATTTTTCTTTGGAATATTTTTGCTCATAAGTTTCGGATAAAAAATGTTGCAAGAAGATTGTTTCGACTGAGAGTTGCGAGATAAGATTCTATGCGCGCTCTGTTTTCACTGAAATTAATAACATTGTGGGCGTCAGTAAAATTAATTTCACGTAAATTTCCATAGCGATAGAGGGCTTTGTTTGTGAAGAGACCCATTTTCAGAAAGCGACTATCACGTCTGAGATGGCGCAAAAACATTAATATTTTCATTAAATGGTTGACGTAAACTAGTGCTGTAATTGCTAATTAAAATATACAAAACGTTTGTGATGTTTTCGTCTTCGCTTCTACTTGGCCTTTTCCCAAATTAAACAAGAAAAGCTTAGGTCCACAACTTTGTGTGTTCCAGTGCATAGGACAGTGTTTGCAAGTCTTGTGCTGTTTTATAGTCTTTTTCAAATGTTTTTTCCAGAAGAGGATACTATAGTTTCTTTGAATTTTTGAAGTGTATGAAAGTCACATACTTAAGGCACTTTCTATAAGTTGAACCTAATAGCTAGCCTGTTTCTCTTAAACATTGTTATATTTGCATGACAATACAGTTCGACATTAAGAGCCGAGGTAATCTCTGCCACAAGCTGTCAGACATCTTTATGTTTGTCGTGCTTTTGTACAAATAATTTGAAAATGGAGAAGAGGGACATATATTAATCATTATTTTTCGGAAATGTGAGTTTGCTAGATTTTCCCTGAAACGTAATCGTCTTACATTTTGTTAACAGGCAATGTGAACTAAGACAAATATGTGGTCCTTTCAGCTCATTTTGCTTGCTGCATTTTTTTTTTTAGCTTTGTGAGTTGATGCAAATGAATCTTCTATAAAAGACGCTGAATAATAATAATAAAAACGCTTACAGGAGTAAAGGAAGCGAATCCGTGTATTTTTTTGTTGTTGAAAACTTGCACGTTACAAACTTACGTCTGTAATCGAATTTCTGTTACCAGTCGAAACCACATCCCATAAGGTATCTTCCAGAATCCGTGATATCAGTTAATGTCGCACTCCTATCTAACGACGAAGCAATTTAGTCTTCTGTGGCGAAGAAACTGACTGGGAGGTGAGAGAGTAATCTTAGAGATGTTTATTTTTTACCGACATGTTTTGGCATCAGCTGTTTGCTAGCAGGTACCAGTGGCGGATCCAGACATTGAGCTAAGAGGGGGACCCGGTTTTGTTTTACTTGCCCTGTCGGCTTTTCTTCTTTGGGTCATTTCTTCTTCTTTTACCCAAAATAAGAGGCCGGATCAGTTCAGACGCGACAATGATTTGTCAAAATAGAAGCTTTCTCATCCAACACAGCAAGAGTTTTCCTTTTCTGCACTTGAGGTGGTCACTGTTTCAATGATGATCGTACCTTTTCATTCAAATTTCTAAAATTTGCTTAACAACACTACTGATGAACAAAAAAGCGACAAAGATATAGGCGAAAGACATTGAAAATGCTAATTTTTTATCGGATTCCCTGATCTAAGGACACATACATTTAAAAGAGAATATTACATCGAAAATTCTTTTAATTTAAATTTGCTACAAAGATCGTTGAAAGATGACACATTATTTAGGCTTATCTGTTCCTATCAGTATTACACAGAACACTCTTTTGGCCGTTTAAAATCTTGATTAAAGAAGCTCTGCATTTTAAAATTACTTAAATCGTTTACTAAACCAATTTGAAATTACGAAGTTTAAAGTCCGTACCCGAAATTACCCAGCCATCATGATGGACCATATTATTAAGCAAATACAAAAAAAGTTATTTGTGAAACTAAATAATCGAGGACGGTAAAATTAACCGACAAATAAATTATTGAATTTCCTTTTAGTCGTAACTTATATCAATTTACCGCCTTTTTACGTTTGTTGGACTTGTTTGACAATTTATCTTGTATCTATCTGTCGCACCTCTTTGACAAAGCTGTAGACAAGTTGCGGCCCACGGGCGACTGTTTTCACTAGCTCATAAGCATTTGTTTAAGCGACATATGCATGCAGACTCAGTAAGATGTTGATAATAAGCGCCCTTTTTGGCGCCCTACTACGTTTGCATGTGTTGCTTAGGCCCCGTCCGCCGGAGAAATTTGAAAACGCAGCTTTATTTCTCCGGTTAGGCCTACCGTCCACACTAATCCGTCACGAAAACGGAGCTTTTCGAAAACGCTCTTCAAACCGGGGGAATTTGAAAAGCCGGTTTTGCGTTTTAGTGTGGAAGGAGAACATTTTGAAAACGGAGCTTTTTGAAAACAATGACGTCACGATAATCATGTGACTTCCCGCCCGAGGTTTCCCTCAAACATAAATTCAAAATGACCGGTTATGGTTGACTAGTCAAATTTCTCCGGCGTAGTATCGACGGGAAACATTTGTGCATTCAGGGTGCCGAAAAACGCCGTTTTCAAATTTTTCCGGCGTCTTAAGCTTATGTTTATGCCCAAGTAAAAACCAACCTTCAGGGTTAGCTGGCCAATTATGTCGACTTCCTAAATAATTATATACACTACACGGTATGAGTAAACATGATGGATGGTACTCTTATTAATACCGCCATGCTAAACTCGACTGATGTCAGATGCATGCCTTTCATCAAAGAAGATCCCGTGTCTACAAAAGCCATCAAAGCAATAAGTTACATCGTAATGATGTTGTTCTCACTTCTTGGAAACGCGGCAGTCATCGCCATTATTGCGAAAAACAAAATCACAAAAATTACATTAATTACAGCCATATCGGTTAAAGGGAGCAGTGACATGGAACTAAAAAGCTTTTTGAGATTGATTGCTGATAATAAAGGAAGGAAACATTTTCTCAACCAGAATACGAAAATAGTAATTTCCAACAGCGGCTGCGGTCACAAGAGAGATTTCTGCCTAAAGGAAAGACGTAATATAGAATATTCACTTTTGTTTCCATGCTATTGAAAATTCCAAAGGAAAAAAATGGAGACTTGCATGGTTACTTAAAGGATACACAGTTACATTAATCGTAGCGATTTACGTGATTAGTACATGTAATAGGACTACCCGCTGTCCAATTTGGAAATAATTGGACGAAAAAAATTCCTCGGACTGCCAAACTGGACGAGGTCGTAGGCCGAGTCCAATTTGGTAGTCCGAGGAATTTTTTGAATTCAATTATTTCCAAATTGGACAAGCATGTAGTCCTATTACCTATTAATTATATAGGATCCAAAAACAGATGAACAAGGCAAATATTTTATCCTCCAAAGAAACAGTATTTCTCATTTCGCTTCGCTCAGTTCGTCACAGGTCAAACACTTTAACCCAGGTTTTTTGCTTCTTTGAGTGTTCTCGTTCTGATTATTTGTTTCGAAGCTTTATTCACTCAGCTAACGGTAGAAGACTAAACTAACGATTCAAAATACATAATTTATATGTACGGCAGAAAGTCCACTGACAATTACAGTTACAGAAATTTACATATCGTAACATTATTCTCCCTCATCTCGAGTAAATCAGTAGCATCTATCTCTGGAAACCTAGCTGAAGACTCCATTTGAAAGTTTAGACGTCAAAAAGGTGGAGAGTAAAGGCGGGAAATTCCGCCATTATCAAAACATAAGAAAACTTAGCGAAGACGTTTGATGGCAGTGAGAACAGCTGCAACCTGATTGGCCAACACTCGGTTCTTTTATTTATCTTGGCATTTCATTGGTTGATGGAAAGTATACAGATTTTTCTCAAATTGGACAGTTTGTTCAAAGCTAAACTCAACGTTCGAGCAAAAACTATCCAATTTATTTTAAATTTGGACAGTTTGCAAAAATTAATGAAAAAAAATAGGTCTGTTGGCAACACTGGATTTCGATGGAGCTATATAATTAGGAAGGAAAGTGTTGCATCCAACAGGAAGTCTGTCAGTAGCTGGTTTTCACATGACGTCACCAAAATTCGAACTACAAAACCATTGATCTTCCTGAGATTTTACTTAAATGATGTATAAGAACAGCTGAAAACTAATATTCATACAAATTTTCGCTCCGAATGGGCTCTTGGTTTTGTGATACACTACGCTTGAATTTCTAAGCTTTTGCGTGACGCGGCATTTACATGACGGCCTAGAGAGCTGTCATGATGGTTAAAAAAGTGACTTATTTCGGGGAACTTGGGTATCTGAACAGTTCACGTCTTAGAAAAAGTATTATTTTAATGTTTTACAGTTCCTTGAGGGATAAATTCACGCTTTTGTAGCAAAACTCAGTGACAGATGTTTCTGTCGGTTTCCGGCCGCCATGTTGGTGCCCATCCGTATGGGCACCAGCATGCCGTCTCCATTCAAATCTCTATAAATTTGGGTAAAAAATTTATCCACATATCTCACATAAGAAAAATTGCTGTGACCAGAATTTTGGCGAGAGTCTTTGCATATTTACCTTCTTTCATTTCCCAGATTCTGGATTTTATCTATTGACCGGTTTTGATTTTTATTTTGATCTATTTTGAATTGCGTGACACTGAAAACCAGCGACATCAAACATTTCTACACACGTGGATTGGTAAATTATTCTAACAAGCACTTCGATTCCAGCACTAGTTGTGTGTGTCTTCAAGTGCTACGCGCTTGGCTAACCGACAATACCCTTGCGTGCGTAATTTTCGATATCTGAGTAAAGAAGATGAATGGGTTGTTAGAAAATCTACCACTATCTAATGAAAGTGAAACCGAATGTAATCCTTTCACCACGAAAGATCCCATCTCTACAAAGGCTATCAAGGCAGCATGTTATACTGTGATCATGTTGCTTTCACTTATTGGAAACGCAGCGGTTATCGCCGTTGTTGCGAAAAACAGGCATATGCGAACCACAACAAACTACTTAATCGCAAACATGGCCGTGTCAGATCTACTGCTTTCTACATTTGCAGTACCGCGAGAAATGACGGAAATCTTTATCGGTCACCGCAGATGGTTGATCGATGGTCTGGCTGGTGCAGTCCTTTGCAAAGCTGTTTACTTCTTCCAAGACATCTCTACTGCCGTCTCGATACAAAGTATCGTTGTTATCACATTGGATAGGTACACTGGAGTTGTTTCGCCCTTTCGTCGTCCTATCATAACTCCGAAACGACGCAAAGTTGTTATTGCACTGATATGGTTGATATCCATGGCTCTACACGGTATTTATTTTTACACGGTACGCCATGAACAAGTAATAGGAATCAGTTTTTGCTTCTTCGACAATCCACGAGCAGTGAAGATCAACTTTATTATGATATCAGTTGTTTTGATCGCCATCCCTTTGATAATAATAACCGTTTTGTACTCACTCATATTCAGGGCTCTGAAAAAACAGAAACCCTTTGGAAAAGGATGTGCATCTTCACTCATGAAAAGCCGGCAGAGAGAGAACGCTAAAATCACGTGGAAAATTCTAGCAATTCTAGTTTTATTCGTTATTTGCATATTACCAATAGACATCTTAGGTTTTCTATTTTTCTTCGCGTGGTACAAGGGAATTCCTTGTGGTATGGACCATTTGAGCTTCGCAGCTAAGTTCATATTTTACTCAAACGCATCACTGAACCCGTGCATTTATTTCCTTCTAAATGAGAGATATCGCCAGGGTCTGCGAAATATTCTCAAAGGCAAAGTATATTTTCCTCGCGCGGAGGCGATAAAAGACATCGAAATGAATACATTAAAACATATGTAGTTTTCGTAGTATAGCTAGTACTAACTAGGGTTTTGACTGTTTTTAGTAGGTTCTATCGCTCGGTTTTGACAAATTTATCTTTTATTTTTCTTTGGAATAATTTTTTAATAATTTTTTTTTGCCCATAAGTTTCGGATAAAAAATGTTGCAAGAAGATTGTTTCGACTGAGAGTTGCAAGATAAGATTCTGTGCTCGCTCTGTTTTCACTGAAATTAATAACATTATAGAGATCAGTAAATTAATTTCAACGTAAATTTCCATCTCGATAAAGGGCTTTGCTTGTGAAGAGACCCATTTTCAGAATGCGACTACCACGTCTGAGCTGGCGCAAAAACATTAATATTTTCATTAAATGGTTGACGAAAACTAGTGCTGTAATTTCTAATTAAAATATACAAAACGTTTGTGATGTTTTCGTCTTCGCTTCTACTTGGCCTTTTCCCAAATTAAACTAGAAGAGCTAAGGTCCACAACTTTGTGTGTTCCAGTGCATAGGACAGTGTTTGCAAGTCTTGTGCTGTTTTATAGTCTTTTTCAAAAATTTTTCCAGAAGAGGATACGATAGTTTCTTTGAATTTTCAGTGAAGTGTATGAAAGTCACGTACTTAAGGCACTTTCTATAAGTTGAACCTAATAGCTAGCCTGTTTCTCTTAAACTTTGTTATATTTGCATGACAATACAGTTCGACATTAAGAGCCGAGGTAATCTCTGCCACAGGCTGTCAGACATCTTTATGTTTGTCGTGCTTTTATACAAATAATTTGAAAATGGAGAAGAGGGACATATATTAATCATTATTTTTCGGAAATTTGCGTTTGCCAGATTTTCCCTAAAACGTAATCGTCTTACATTTTGTTTACAGGCAACCTGAACTAAGACAATATTGTGGTCCTTTCAGCTCATTTTGCTTGCTGCATTTTTTTTTAGCTTTGTGAGTTGATGTAAATGAATCTTCTATAAAAAACGCTGAATAATAATAACAAAAACAAAAACGCTCACAGGAGTAAAGGAAGCGAATCCGTGTATTTTTTTGTTGTTGAAAACTTGCACGTTACAAACTTACATCTGTAATCGAATTTCAAAGTTTCACAAAGTTTCCATATAACATATAACGCGCGCTCTGATTGGCTGAAACAGCGTGCTTTATCAGAGAACAGAGCACGGGTTGATGACGGTAAGTTGGCTTCCAAATTTTTTCTTCGGAATTTTGACAAATTTGACCCAAATTAAACATCCCCTGTGACTTAGACAAACGCAGTGAAAGCGAGCTATTTTTCTGCAGTAAATATAGCTCACAGAGACCATTGTTAGCAACAGTAGTGTTAAAAGTGTACTAAAATAACAAGTTTTGCTAGATTCTCGCCGACAAAACATGTACAGCTCTAGCGAAATAAACAAATTCTCAACCTAGACAGTGCTTCGATAAAGACATAATTGTTACGAAGGCAGAAATTATACTAAGAAGTAAAACAACGACAGAAAACAACAATTGAACTGTTTCTGTTTATGATGAGAAGCTTTATTTTTGTAAATTTACAGTTAAAAATGCTCATTTGCTCAAACAACACTTACATGCAGTGTAGAAACGCTCGTGCTCCGGTCATCTCAGCGAAGTAAACCGACGAGTGGTCAGTGAAAAACTTGCTCTGATATTCTCTTCTGTACTCGGAGTAGAACTAGTGGGAGCCGTTAAGTCTTTCTAACTTTTACGCTAGTTCGGGCAATCTTGCTACATGCGGCTACAAGCCGTAACTAACTGTAGCCCTTTCAAATTCAACTCGGCATTTCGCATTTCATCCACAAGCTTTGAGCTCCGCGTTTCGTAATTTCCACGGGAAAAGTGCTCGTTTTCATGGGCCACTATACGGCCGGATTCCTCTGGACTGTTAACCTTTACCTGCGTTTAGATCCGTATTTAAACATTTACTTAAAAGCGAACTTTGAAGGCATCGCTCCTCTCTCGAAAGTCGCTCAAACTACTCGAAACTGAAAGCTTAGCTGAAGTCCAGTTTGTGATTGACAGCTGTCGCTTCGTTAGCCAATCAAATTATTTGAACAATTCTAACAACGATTGTGATTGGCTTATTTTAGCGTGCTTTATCAGGGAACAGTGCATGGCTGACGCCACTTTTGCTCGTTTGGAAAATAAAGTTTGGTTTGAAAATTCAGCCGTATGCGTGGGGAAATTATCTGATTCTTTATCATAAAACAATTAAAGAAGCCTCGACTGTGCTCTGTTCTGTTGTAAAGCACTTAGGAAGCGGTAGAGCACTCCAGAAGTAGGGAAAAACACTCGTCTACGTCTCGTGTTTTCCCCTACACTTCTTTCGTGCTCTACCGCTTCCTGCGTGCTTTACAACAGAACAGAGAACAGTCGAGGCTTCTTTATTTGTTAAATCGTAAGGCTATAATTGCTTCTTTTGGTTTTTCTCTTTCTAGTAGCGACTCAGCTGGACACTGAACTTAATGCATGCTCTTTGGAAGTGTCGTTCAAATGCCAAATATCGCTGTTAAGTGGCCGGATCAGTTCAGACGCGACAATGATTAGTCAAAATAGAAGCTTTTTCATCCAACACAGCAACAGTTTTCCTTTTCTACACCTCAGGTGGTCACTGTTTCAGTGATTGTACCCTTTTATTCGAATTTCTAAAATTTGCTTAACAACACTGATGAACAAAAAAGCGGCAAAGATATAGGCGGAAGGCATTGAAAATGCTAATTTTCTTCAGATTCCTTAATGTAAGGACACATACATTTAAAAGAGAATATTACATCGAAAATTCTTTTAATTCAAATTTGCTACAAAGATCGTTTAAAGATGACACATTACCTAGGCTTATCTGTTCCTATCAGTATTACACGGAACACTCTTTCCGCCGTTTAAAAAATTGCTTAAAGGTGCTCTGCATTTTAAAATTACTTAAATCGTTTACTAAACCAATTTGAAATTACGAAGTTTTAAGCCCGTACCCGAAATTGCCCGGCCATCATGATTGACTATGTTATTAAGCAAATACAAAAAAGTTATTTGTGAAACTAAATAATCGAGGACGATAAAATTAACTGACAAATAAATTATTGAATTTCCTTTTAGTCGTAACTTATATCAATTTACCGTCTTTTTATGTTTGTTGGACTTGTTGACAATTTATCTTGTATCTATGTCTGTCGCACCTCTTTGACAAAGCTCTAAACAAGTTGCGGCCTACGGGCGACTGTTTTCATTAGCTCATAAGCATTTGTTTAAGTGACATGAGCATGCAGAGTCAGTAAGAGGTTGTCAATTAGCGCCTTTTTTGGCGCCCTACTACGTTTGCACGTGTTGCTTAGGCCCCGTCCACGCTACGCCAGACAAATTTGAAAACGCAGCTTTATTTCTGCGGTTAGGCCTACCGTCCACACTAATCCGTCACGAAAACGGAGCTTTTCGAAAACGCTTTTCCAACCGGGGGAAAACCGGCGTAGTGTCGACGGCAAACATTTGTGCATTCAGGGTGCCGAAAAACGCCGTTTTCAATTTTTTTCCGGTGTAGTGTGCACGGGGTCTTAGGCTTATGTTTATGCCCGAGTAAAAACCAACCCTCAGGGTTAGTTCGCCAATTATGTTGACTTCCTAAAGAGCTATATACACTTCACGGTATGAGTAAACATGATGGATGGTCCTCTTATTAATACCACCATGCTAAACTCGACTGATGTCAGATGCATGCCTTTCATCAAAGAAGATCCCGTGTCTACAAAAGTCATCAAAGCAACAAGTTACATCGTAATGATGTTGCTCTCACTTCTTGGAAACGCGGCAGTCATCGCCATTGTTGCGAAAAACAAGCACATGAGGACTACGACTAACTACTTAATCGCAAACATGGCTGTGTCCGATATGTTGCTTTCGGCATTTGCAGTGCCGCGAGAACTAACACAAATCTTTGTCGGTTACCAGGGATGGCTAATCGATGGTCTATCAGGTGCAACACTATGCAAGGTTGTCTACTTCGTCCAAGAGATCTCAACCGCTGTCTCGATACAAAGTATTGTTGTTATCACATTGGATAGGTACACTGGAGTTGTTCAACCCTTTCGAAAGCCTTTCATCACTCCAAAACGACTTAAATTTGTAATTGCACTGATATGGCTAATATCAATGGGTCTACACGGTATTTATTTTTACATAGCGCGTCTTCAAAGAGTGAATGGAATCAGCATTTGCTCCTTCAGCTTTGAGCCAGCATTTGACAACTTACAAGCACTGAGGATCCACTTTACAATTCTATCTGTTTTTTTGATCGCCATTCCTTTGGCAATCGTCACCGTTCTGTATTCACTCATATTCAGGGCTTTGAGAAGACAGAAACCCATTTGGAAAGGATGTTCGTCTTCACTCATGAAAAGCCGGCGTAAAGAAAACACCAAAATAACCAAGAAAATTCTAGTAATCATACTTCTGTTTGTTATTTGCATATTTCCTGTAGATATCATCGGTTTTTTATTTTTCTTTTTGTGGGATAAGGAAATTCCTTGTGGTATGGACCAATTGAGTTTCGCAGCTAAGTTCATATTTTATTCCAACGCATCACTTAACCCTTGCATTTATGTCCTTCTAAATGGCAGATATCGCCGGGCTCTGCGACATCTTTTAAAAGGCTGTAAACGCTTCCCTCGTGAGATGGATATGGAAATGCTTACAGTAAAATATAAGTAGTTTACATAAATCTAATTAAAATTCGAGGTCTTATTTGATCGAGTTGCATTTAGGTCATTAACTACTCGATATAAACAATGTGATTTTGAAAACAACTTAAGAATGAATTCAACTTTTTAATGAATGTTTGTTCTTTGAAAATTGTCGTCTTCATTTCAAGATCGTTTATTCATTTCTGGCAGAAAGCCGCTTGGCACACTTGAACACCAGATTAAGGTACAGAAAAAATAACGACACCGAGAAGATAATGACAAAGCCAGATTTTTCTCGTAAAAGTCAAAATAATTACCTTGACAATTTCCTGCCTCTCCAATGTACCCGGGGGCGCAATTGCACGAGTAAGATCCAATCGTGTTTACACACTCTTCATCAATTGCACAGGTGTCATTCGTCTGTTTACATTCATCTCGATCTGTTGAAAAGTGAAGCAAAAGTTATTTGGGTAAATGGGTAAATCCTATTTCGACTTTCGACCACTAATTAAGCCAAAGCAAGACTTCCACTTGGAAATAACAGGTGAACCAAAAAATACGTCTTTTATCCAAGATTTTATTCTCCGGCAATATGATGCATTCAACGGTTAATTGAAGATTTACCTACGCATGTCCTGCCATCACCATCAAAACCCCGGATGCAGCGACACACATAACTTCCAGCAGTGTTTGAACACAGTGCGTTCTCGTGACAAGAATTCTCTGCATTTTCACATTCATCGATATCTGAAAAAATGAAAATACAAGTGAAATGAACGAAATCGCTGACCTTCATATCCCTTAGAGAGCATTCTGTTGTAAAATGTGGTTTTTGAACCCAGTTTTCAATTTGCTACTTCAGTAAGAATTAATTTTTGTTTGTAATAAAACGCAAGAACAAATATTTACCTGTGCAGCTTCTTCCATCACCCCGATATCCACTTAGACAGCGACAGATGTAGGATCCATCAGTGTTGTTACATAGAGCTTTGGAATCACATTGGTTTGTATCAGGGCTGGAACATTCATCGATGTCTGAAATCAGAGCAGCTGTAGATAAATTTTCTGTCTCAAAGCGACTAACCTGAAGCCACCAAGAAGAGTTTGTTTGACAAACAGAGGCGTCAAACCGTCTTTATCTTTTTTATTTAAAAAGAAACTCCTTTTCGATGGACACGTCCCAACATGGTTTATGGTTCATTCAAATTTTACTCTAAACACCGCGCAGCCGTTGGCTAAATGCGTTGGAACTAAAGAATCAGAGTTAATTTTCAGATCTAAGTGTAAACATTTCAGTAGTTATATTGGGTTCAAGACCAAATCTTAATTGAAACGTCTGCTGTGATGTTTCCACTACGTGGTGATATGGGTATTGAAAGAGAGCAATCAAGCAAATAAACACAAACTGGGTCCGTTTATTTAAAAATAGCAAGAGAAAAATGGCCTTGACAATTCCCTGCCCCTCCGGTGTACCCAGGGGCACAACTGCGCGAGTAAGACCCGATCGTGTTGACACAGTTCTCATTAGCTGCGCATGTGTCATTTGTCTCCTTGCATTCGTCGCGATCTGTTGAAAAAGTACACTCAAACGTTCATTTTAAGATGCAGCAATGTCATTTTACATGCAAATG
This sequence comes from Orbicella faveolata, assembly GCF_042242905.1. NCBI lineage: Eukaryota > Metazoa > Cnidaria > Anthozoa > Scleractinia > Merulinidae > Orbicella > Orbicella faveolata. Next base: position 25,483,523 of record NW_028301540.1, read on the forward strand.
AGAAATTTAGTGCAGGAAAACGTGTACTATACTTAATTATATCCCTCTACAATCACACTCTTTCGAAATATCACACCAAAAAGGCTCTTCTTCAACTAACAAAGTATAAAAAACTAAATTTTCGTATGAGGTGGAAGAAGTTCAAAAATTAAGGGCTAATTCGTTATTATGCAATCAAGCATTTCTATATAATGGTATGAACAATTACCTACGCATGTCCTGCCATCACCCTGAAAACCCTGGATACAGCGGCACACGTGACTTCCCGGGGTGTTGGAACACAGCGCATTTACGTCACAAGAATTTCCTCCATTGTCACATTCGTTGATATCTGTAAAATAAAATCTATGACTTCAGTAATTAGAACCAACTCTCTGTCGACCACTCCTTCATTAGGTAGTGTTAAAATGTATATTGAAACTAATGGCAACTCTATGGGCAATATGATACTGCGCGGGTACCTGATCTGCGATGCAATGAATTGCCACGAATTTATCCCAAGAACGTCTATAAACGCGATACATTTTAACCAATTTGGGTTCTAACCCTTCTTCTTACTACTGGACAGTTGGCGATTCATCACTTTGATCACAATATTATGAGCAGCAGTCTTAAAATAGTCTTGTACCGTTATAGGAGAAGCAACAGAAAACAGAACGCTACCTGCACAGACGTATCCATCACCCTCAAACCCAGGACTGCATTCACACATAGGACGTCCGCCACTTTCCAGGCAATTCGCATTTGGACCACAAGATGGGGAGCAGCCGACAACGATGGCTGAAACGTTAAACAGTTATAACTTTGAGTTGTGAATATTCCACCACATTTGCAGTAGATATAACAAAAAATATACCTGTGCAGTTTCTACCATCTCCCTGATACCCACTAAGACAGCGGCAGATGTAGGATCCCTCTGTGTTGTTACACAGAGCGTTGGCGTGACATTCGTTTGTTTCAGGGTTTGCACATTCATCAAAGTCTAAAGTCGAGGAGAAACGACAGACATGGCAGAGGATTAATTCCATCCTATGTAAAGAATCAAGCGTATGGTCTTTTCTAAGGAAATGTTGCCTAAAGATGCATCAGACATATTTGTTACGGCATAAATATTTACCTGTGCAGTTTTTACCATTGCCCTGATATCCACTTACACAGCGACAGACATACGACCCTTCAGTGTTCGTGCACACAGCATTGGAATCACATTCGTTTGTTTCAGGGCTTGCACATTCATCGACGTCTGCAATTGGGGTCAAAATAAGAAAATTAAATTTCAATTTTCAATGCAAGTTAGGGAAGAAGCTGTTTTCTTTTCTTTTTTCAGTATTTTGCAATCGTGTAAGTAAGCTTGTTTAGACTTTGCGGTGTTCATAGCCATTGCTGGTAAGGGCTCAATGAAACAAACGTTAGGATCAAACGGAGCGTATTAAAAAATACGTTACAGCGAAAAATAACCTTGACAATTTCCTGCCTCTCCAGTGTACCCAGGAACACAAGTACAAGAGTACGATCCAGGCTTGTTCACACACTCTTCATTAGCTGCGCATGTGTCGTTGCTCTCCCTGCACTCGTTGCGATCTGTTTTAAAGAAAGTAAAATCGAAACAAAGTTAAGCGGAAAACTAGGCTAGTAATTCATTCAAATAAGCGTTTCGATCCACTAGAAAGTGCAGTGTCAACAGTTTTGTGCTGCAATTCTTTTGAAACGTCTATAGTTAACGACTTATTTCGTGATCAAAATCCCCCATGCCGAAACTACCCTTCTTGCAACAGCACAAATCGTAGTGACGCTTGGCTTTATTTGTATTCCCATATCACATTGTTAATAGCTTTAGATCACGAGCAAAAGAGTTACAGCTGTGTTAAGATAAAGAACGATGAAAGCATGTTTATAAACTGACTTACCTACGCATGTCCTGCCATCTCCCTCAAAACCCCGAATGCAACGGCACACGTAACTTCCCGGGGTATTGGAACACAGTGCATTCGCGTGACAAGAATTTTCTCCATTTTCACATTCATCGATGTCTACACAACACAGAGAAGAATAATGATAAAGCGCCTAACCTATTGATCACTCGGACGGTTTTGAGGACATAAAACCCTGCGTGTCTTTTCCACAAGCTAAGGGACTAACACAGACAACGCAACAATCCTGTTTCTTCAGCATAAAGTAGCGAATTGTACTGTTACTCTCAATGACTGAGATGCTATAGTGCATCGGAGGTAGCTCTTAGTATTACATCGCATCGCATCGCCCCAACTACTATTCGGTATTTACATTATACGCCTGAGCAGTTCAAGTGCCATGCTCAAGAACTGTGTTTTCTTTGCTTAACACAAGATCAAGCGCAGTGCATGTTCCGACACAAGGTTCGAGCTTTAGATCTCCAATTCGACGCAATAGCGCAATAATAACAAAAGCTTTACCAAGAAAATTCACCTGTGCAGTTTCTTCCATTACCCTTATAACCACTAACACAACTACAGACGTAGGATCCTTCAGTGTTGTTACACAAAGCGTTGGGGTCGCACTCGTTTGTTCCAGAGCTTGCGCATTCATCTACGTCTACAATTAAGAACCAAACATGAATGAGAAAGATTTAAATTTTGTTGTCGCCAGCGTAGTACGAAGAAACGAAACTGACTCCCCAATACGAGTTGAACCCATATGGTGAACTATTCCTTATAACATTTTCCTTTAAAGCCAACTATGATCGATGACGGGTTTACTCAAAGGGAGACGTTACAAGCCTGATCCATCCACAGCAATCTTGACAATTTCCCGCCCCCTTCCGACTCATCCACTGTACCCAAGGGCACAATTGCATGAGAAGCACATACTTTTCTGCACAGGTGTGGTTCTCTATACATCCCTCCGTAATCTGATGATATACTAAGTGACATGCTACTTTTTCGTCAAAATTATGTTGTAAAATAATGTTAACTTTGCCAAGAATAACTATTTCGCTAACTGCATATAAAACACATAAAACAAAACAGATATTTACCGGTGCAGTCTCTACCATCTCCCTCGAATCCTTTGAGACAGCGACAGATGTAGGATCCGACAATGTTACTACACTTGGCGTTTGGATCACAGTCGTTTTGTTCCTCATCGGCGCATTCGTCGGTGTCTAAAATTGTAAAATACTTTTATCAACTACAAACAAAGACATGCGCGGGACGCCATGCAGAAAATGATAGTCTCATAAATCTTTTGCGAGACACTCCTTTGTTTCCAGGGTTGCACATATACTGATGTCTGTGATTAATACAAAAGATAGATTTTGAGGTGAATAACTTTGTTTGAGGGAGCTACCAAATTTCGTCAGCCAATGGTTTAAGCAGCACGGGTGAAGAAGTCACAATCAAAAACATAACTACAAGAAATATTTACCCGTGCAATTTCTTCCATCACCCTGATATTCGCTAAGACACGAGCAAACATACGACCCTTCAGTGTTGGTACACAGAGCGTTAGGATCACACTCATTTGTTTCGAAGCTTGCACATTCATCAACGTCTATAATCATAGATAAAAGATAGATGTTGTTAATGTAGTTTCGAAAAACCGCGAAGATTCTTCAGGTAAAAGAGTTTTAAGCAGCAAAGGCGAAGAAGTCAACACCGAAGAAACCATTGCAATAATTATTCCAAATGTTTGAAACAGAGTGTGATACAGGTCAGCCAAATTACATGCAGATGATCCGCAACTTTGAAAGTGCGCGCCTTAATCAGCTTTTCTTCGGCCACAACGTTTTAAGTTGTACTACAGTCACAAACGCACAAGCAGAGCTGCCCTTCAAAGTAAAGAATAAAAACAAAAAAAAATAAAGGCGTCTCTTTTTAGTGTCCAAAACTAATATATAACGGGCACATGACAGCTCGAGAGAAAAGAAAGAGCAAAACCTTTTTTATCTACTTAATGAGAGCGGGACACTAATATCTTTTTCTAATGAGAGTCACAATCGCAGCCTGTCTGGCTAGAATCCCACACACACTAACCTTCAGGTCACTAAACAACAACTTACATACTATAACTTAACATAACTTTCAAACAGATATTTACCTGTGCAGCTTCTACCATCACCCTGGTATCCACTGAGGCAACGACAGACGTAGGACCCTTCAGTGTTGTTACACACTGCGTTGGGGTCGCATTCGTTATTTTCAGAGCTTGTACACTCATCAATGTCTGTGATTAGACAAAAGATAGGTATGGACATTGAAATTAGGCAACGTTGGGGTGAGATAACAAAAAAGACTGGTACACGAAAAATCCAGCAGTTTTGCAATCTCTTTGTCTTACAATACTTTTTGATTAACCAAAATTATCCGACAAAAGTTTCCCCACCTGTACATATTTTCTCGTCTCCTGTAAATCCTCCACGACAACGGCAGACATAGGATCCTTCAGTGTTGGTACACAAAGCGTTAGGGTCACATTTGAGCTCTTTATTCTCACACTCGTCAATGTCTGTAATTGAATATAGCAACAATTAAACATTTGACATTCTCACTTGCGACAGAAGTAAAAATCGCTGTTTTTGAAAGAAGAGGTTAAATTTCGTCATGCAGTTAAAATGGCTTAAGCAAGGATGAAGAAGTTAAAACCAAAGAAACAACTTACCTGTGCAGTTTCTTCCATCGCCCTGATAACCACTAAGACAACGACAAACATAAGACCCTTCTGCATTTGTACACAGAGCATTTGGATCACACTCGTTTGTTTCTGAGCTTGCGCATTCATCTACGTCTATTATAGATAGAAGATGAATGTTAGCATCATGGATTATTCAGCTTGGAAAACCTTCACACCAAATTTCGTCATGCACTTTAAAAATTTAAAACAGAAAGAGTGGAGAAGTTAGCAGCAAAGAAAAACTAGAAGAAATCATTACCTGTGCATCTTCTTCCATCACCCTGATATCCACTCAGACAACGACAAACGTAGGATCCTACTGTGTTTGTACAAGCAGCGTTGGGGTCACACTCGTTTGTTTCAGAACTTGCACATTCATCGACATCTGGTTTATGGATGAAAGGTAGATGTTGTTTAACAATTATTCCTCGAGTGCCCGTTGGATATGAGACGGTAGATAGCTAACGAGGCGCGTAGCGCCGAGTTGGCTTTAATCAATTCATATCCAATAAGCGCGAGTGGAATAATTGTTTTATTAAAAAGGGCCCCCAAATATAGATTTAACTAAACTAAAATAAGACTAAAAACGCCCCAAAAAATCACCCGTACGCCTGTCATATTTGTAGAGCATGGTATAATGGTCCATAACTCATGATGGCTAAACCAATAATAAAAAAAAACTATCGAATTGCATAATCCAATGGTCAAGTGTTTTAAAGCAATAAGTTTAAGCTCTGAAGCAATAACACAGCCATTAAGACAAATCTCAATTACCTGTACAGTTTCTACCATCACCCTGATATCCAGTAAGACAAAGACAGATGTAGGATCCGACAGTGTTGTTACACAGAGCGTTAGGATCACACTGGTTTGTTTCAGGGGTTGCACATTCATTGATATCTGTAATTAAGGACAAAAGATGGTATTGGTTTATTCCGCTTAAAGAAAATATAATCTTTCATATAATCACTTGTATCATCACCATCTACGGGTATATTACGAACTCACGACGTGACCAGCTCTCAGTGAGCTTAATAGCTCGGTTGTTAGAGCAATGTACCTATATCGCAAAGGTCATGGGCTCGAATCCCCTTAAAGCTAGATTTTTTTTCAGGCTTTAATTTCACAACTGCTTCATTTGTATATATAACTGACAAGACTAATCACGTCAGACTTAATTCATTTTTCAGTTAAAAATGCTTTAAATAACAAAGAAGAAAGTAAAAACAAAGAAACAATTTATACCTGTGCAGTTTCTCCCATTACCCTGATAACCACTGCGGCATCGACAAACATAAGATCCTTCAGTATTTGTACACTGAGCGTTAGGATCACAATCGTTTGCTTCAGAGCTTTTACATTCATCTACATCTATAATTATGGATAAAAGATGGGTGTTGGCATTATGGATTATTCAGCTTAGAGAAAAACATCCCAAATTTCGCCATGCCGTCTAAAACGTTACAACAGAATGGGTGAACAAGGAGTCCACAGCAAAGATCAACTAGAGGAATAATTTACCAGTACAGTTTCTGCCATCACCCTGATATCCGTTCAGACACCGACAAACGTAGGATCCAGCTGTGTTTGTACAAAGAGCGTTGGGGTCACACTCGTTTGCTTGAGAGCTCGCACATTCATCAATGTCTGTAATCAAAGATGGATGTTAGCATCATAAGTTTAGTATGGTATGGATATGTTTCCTACCTTGCATAAATTAGGTTATGGTATGGTATGGGTATCACATGGGTGTGGAATGGGTATGGTATGAGTACCGTATGGATATGGTATGGGTATGGTATGGATATGGTATGGATATGGTATGGATATGGCATAGATATGGTATGGGTCACCGAAATGTTTCTATTGGTTAGTTCCTAAATGAGAAGTAAACAACCACTGCGTGTTATGTGCACGTCAAAATGGCCAAAATAAGCGAACAAAAACTTGCAACATGGCACTTTGTCAAGTTTCATAACAACTCTCCTATGTTAACTATGGAATCCTGCAACAGCAGTACCTGTGCAATTGTAGCCATCTCCTGTGTATCCACTTGAACACGAACAGTATGGGAAGATATCATCTTCAACGCAGTATGAATTGTCACCGCACTTAGGGTTACAGCCAGGAACTGGGGAGTAAAAACTCAACGGTGTTGAAAGAAGTCAAAATGAAAGATTACCTTACCTTACTGAGTGCAAGGAGGCGCGACAAGAGTCGCGTATTCTCCTTACATTTTCTCATTTCGTATCCACTCCTCTTATCCACACAAAGGAAATCTAATGCTTTTACCAGCAACGCTTTCATTTCTATTCCTAAAACTACGTTTAGCAAGAACAAATTGTGAGTTTGATGTCACGAAATCTCTTCTTATTATATGCGAGTCTTCAATATCTTACCTATACAGTTCCGGCCGTCTCCCTCGTAGCCTAGGAGACATCGGCAGATGTAAGATCCATCGGTGTTGGTGCACAAGGCGTTGGGGTCACATTCATTTGTTTCGTCACTTGCACACTCGTCAATATCTACATAGGGATAGAAAACGTTTACCTATAAACTTGCACAATGTCCAAGTGCTTTCTGATTCTCACTTTTACATTTAAGAATAAAAAAAAACATCAACCATCTGGATCCCTGTCTTAAGTGCAACTTTACCTGTGCAGTTTACGCCATCACCTTGAAAGCCAACTTTACAGCGACAGGAGTATGACCCATTTGAGTTGGTACATACAGTATTCAGGCCACAGTCGTTTGACTCAGCATTTACACATTCATTCACATCTGCGTTTGTCAAAGAACGGAGTATTTTTAACTCAAACAAGGTTTCACTTTACAAGTACATGACGTAACAGACGTCTTTCCTTGATGATAACTTAAAACTGGAAATTCTAAACAGTTTCATCAACTTAAGGGTGTATGCTAAGATATCGTCATTGCTTTTTTAGTGGGCATAGAAAACAAACGAAGGTCGGAAAGGAGGTTGTAGTGTAAGAGGGAATTTCAATCTCTTTTCCCGTTCGCTAGTCAAAGCGAAAGTTAAGTACTCTTTACTCTGCCGTGATTTAACAATTACTTTTTAGTGAAGTTATATGTATTTCCAACTAACGTAGAACATCTAAATGCAGTTTTGAGTGCATTAGCCTTAAATCAAAATAGCGTGACAGAGCAGGACCTTAGTCTTTTAACTGACAAGATTCCTTACCAGCGCAAAATTGACCATCTCCCTCGTAACCTCTAAGACAGCGGCAGATGTACAATCCCTCAACGTTAGTACACAGGGCATTGGGGTCACATTCGTGGAGCTCAACACTCTCGCACTCATCAATGTCTGCATTTAGTGCACAAGAGAGAAACAACTTGAAATGATTTCGTTCCCGTCACGTTTTGGGTGGGGGATATTTGCCAAATCACAACTCATTATAAAACCAACCTGAACAGTTGTATCCGTCTCCTTGGAAACCAGGATTACACACACAAACAGGTAATTTACCACTTGTCTGACAACCAGCATTGGGACCACAAGGTGGAGAACAGCCAGGGATTACCGCTGAAAAGTGAAAGTAAAAATGACTTCCAGTGCTAAAACTTTAGACCGTATCAGTAAACCGCAAATGATAAGATATTTACCAGTGCAGTTTCTACCATCTCCCTGATATCCACTAAGACAGCGACAGACATAAGACCCTTCAGTGTTGGTACAAAGGGCGTTGGGGTCACAATCATTTGTTTCATTATTGGCGCACTCATTTTTATCTGGAAACGAAAGAAGGAATAAAACACAATAAGACCTATCCCGGGTGGTTGATGGCTTTTGAACTGAGAGAAGCATATTGGGAAGTTTCACTACACCAGATGATAAAACACAAAAACACTACCTATACAAGTCCTTCCGTCTCCTTCATATCCCACCAGGCAGCGGCAGACGAAAGACCCTTCGGTATTGGTGCACAGAGCACTGGAGTCGCACTCGTTTGACTCAGCATTATCACACTCGTCAATGTCTTCATAAAAAGAGAGGAAAAGACTGTTATATGGGAGCAAGGTTTGTCCATCATTTGATATTTCCCTTTAAATCGGTTTAAGTGAGGACACAAACAAAAACATTTGGAACACGTCGGAGAGCAAGAGGTGACGGCTGGAAGGTTAAAACTAACAAAACACAACACACGTCGAGATCTGAAATTTTGTGAAAGTCAATGAAACAAATCAAAACTAAGAAAATACTTACCAGTGCAGTTTCTACCATCTCCAGCATATCCTCTTCTACAGCGACAGACGTAAGATCCTTCAGTATTGGTACACATTGCGTTCAGGTCACACTCGTTTGCTTCAGGGGTTGCACACTCGTCAACATCTGGTAGAAGAAAGTTGTAACGTGTTGAGATCATTCCCTATGGCAGTCCACTTTACCCCAAAGGAGTACTGCGGTCCATATCAGAGGCTTTTTGAAATGACTGGTCAATATGGAAGTGAAGGTCTACAAGACTGAGACATTTTACCTGTGCAGTTTTTGCCACCACCAGTATATCCCCTTTTACAGCGACAAACATATGACCCTTCAGTGTTGGTACACATGGCGTTTAAATCACATTCGTTGGCTTCAGCGCTAAAACATTCATCAATATCTGCAAAAACAAGCGATGATAACTAAGATGCAACTTAGTACAGTATAAATGGTTCTTCCATGCTGCTTTAGTTGAAATACTATCCTTCATAACACAGGTTTTCTTTTTTAACACTTTCGCAATGAAGTCGTAGGTTGATGACGGCTCATAGCTCAAGCCACAGCTCTTACGCAAGAAATGAAACTTTAGGGGATATTGGAAACGGAGTAGTACTATATAAAAGTTGAAGGCTTCATACAATGTAAATGGCAGTGGAGGATTCCAACGCAAATATATTTTACCTGTACAGTTTTTGCCATCTCCAGCATATCCCCGTTTACAGCGACAAACATACGACCCTTCAGTATTGGTACACATGGCGTTCAGGTCGCATTCGTTTGCTTCAGGACTTGTACACTCGTCAACATCTGAGAAAGAAAGTTGTAACCTGTTTTAGTTCATTCCCTATGACAGTCGATCCCAATTTACGCCAAAGGAGTTCGATCAGAGGTTTTTTTGAAATGAAAGGTCAATATGGAAATAGAGGTCGATAACACTAAGACATTTTACCTGCGCAGTTTTTACCATCTCCAACATAACCCCGTTTGCAGCGACAGACATACGACCCTTCAGTGTTGGTACACATGGCGTTGGAGCTACAGTCATTCACTTCAGCGCTAGCACACTCATCAATATCTGCAAAACGAAATTAGTTGGTAGGTTGTGGTTGATGGGTTATTAATTAATTTACTGTGCACGGAAATTACGAATTACGAACCTCATCTTTGTAAACGTATCTAACTAATAATGTATCCCACAAAAACTGACAAAAATATAGAATGCTGTTTTAGAAAACTGTATAACTGACCTATGCAACTCTGTCCGTTTCCTTGGAAACCAGGTTTGCAAACACACACAGGGAGTTCACCACCGTCATCGCAAAACGCGTTTGGGTCACACAATGGAGAACAGCCAGAAATCACGGCTAAAGAAACAACAAATATGCACGTGTTATCATTACAATACAATAACTATTGCAGCATCTTCACGCCGCCCGTTACAGCTGTCTATAATGAAACGCTGCGAGATATAAAGTTTGTAAATACCTGTACAGTTTCGGCCATCGCCCTCATAACCTCGAATGCAGCGGCACATGTAGGATCCATCAGTGTTGGTACATAGGGCGTTGACGTCACACTCATTTGCTTCAGCACTTGCACATTCGTCAGTGTCTAAATAAAATAAGTACGTTTTTGTTGATATTATTTGAATTCTAAGCAAAATTAAATACCATTTTTGGATAGACTTCTAAAGCTGTCGGCTCAGATCCCAAAATAGATAGCTATAGCGCAGATAACATTTCATAATTCGGCTAAATATTTTGAAATCATACACTTTTCTTACCTGTGCAGTTTTTACCACTTCCGACATATCCTTTTTTGCATCTGCAAACGTACGACCCTTCAATGTTCGTACACACAGCATTTGAATCACAATCGTTTGTTTCGCTGCTTGCACACTCGTCCACGTCTGATTAAAAAAAATAATAATAATAACGCGTCGTTATCAATATATGAAAGTTAGCGTGGAATAACAAAAATGTTCTCAAGTTTGTTCCCCCTTCCCAAGCTAGAAAGATCAAATCTATCAACATATCCACGCATACTTTTGTTTTTACCAACATTGATTTTCGACGGTGGTTTGCTCGACAATTTACGTACACTTAACAAGAATTTGGTAAAAGTCTGGTGGAACGCGAAGAGGGTACCTCTGTCGGCTACTAATAATGAGACTATTTCAATGCCAAGTAACTTGGATACCTGTGCAATTTCTACCATCTCCTTCGTAACCCCTACGACAGCGACATATGTATGATCCTTCAGTATTGGTACGCAGAGCGTTGGGATCACACTCGTTTGATGCAGGACTTGCACATTCATCGACATCTGAATGAAAACATAATTATATTACTTCCTGAACTGGTTTTCATGAACTTTTGCTGGTCTATATCCAAAATGGGTTTGGTGAACAGAAAGCTTACTCCCAGATGACACCTGTGGGCTCCCGTTAATTCAAAAACGATGGACCAAATTAAGAGCGATCTTCGTATAACCCAGAAGGATAAGTACCAGAAAGGCCGAGACTGTATTATCATCTCCTTTCATGTCCCTCGAATTAAACATAATTATTTCCATTCTACTGCACCTTTGTTGTGATAAACGTATATAAGTATTATCATATGAAAGATAAATTAAGCAAATACGGTCCACCTCTAGTAGCCTAAGTCTCAAACCTGTGCAATTCTCTCCGTCTCCTTAGAAACCAGGTCTACAAACACACACAGGGAGCACAACAAACAGAGTAGATAAAGACCAGAATGTAGATTTACACTGAAAAATATCAATACCTGTGCAGTTTCGACCATCACCCTCATAACCTCGAATGCATCTGCAGACATAGGATCCTTCAGTGTTGGTGCACATGGCATTGGGGTTACAGTCGTTCTTCTCATTACTGGAACATTCATCGACATCTATATTATTATGAGAAAACAGTGACAAAAACATTACGGTAAGTGAAGGTAGTTCTCTTTTAAAGAAACAACATCAACAACGATCAAGGAAAAAGTATCGATATAACAAAATGCCTGATAACTTCAGTGTCTTTATGGGCCAAGCAAGTGTTTAGTAACGGCAGTTAATGTAGCATGTGGGTAATTTAAAATACGTAAACAGAAAGCTACTTATACATTTGTTGTCTCACTCTAGAAATATAGTTTGTCAGTCCAGTTTTGGCTCTCTCTCTATCATGCTACCTTTTCAAGACAAAGATACCCTCTCTTTAGAGAGGGTAGCGTTGCGCCACAGAGAGTACCAGCACTGAACCATTTGAAAGTTTTCCAATAAACTGTCGAGTTGTAATATCTCGTAAGTAGCCTTAGATTGGATCCAGAACAGTTAAGATCCCATGAACATCTCAGAGTATGCCTTTGCCTGAGATATTACGGATACCATTTACTTTTCACCTGTGCAGTTTTTGCCGTCCCCTTTAAAGCCCCGGATACAGCGACAGCTGTAAGAACCTTCAGTGTTTGTACACCAGGCATTAGGGTCACACTCGTTGGTTACAACACTAGCGCACTCTTCAATATCTGTACATTCGAAGGAGAAAAAAAAATAAAGGTGTACTTTTGAAGACCATTAACACTGTACCTGTACAGTTTCACCCGTTCCCCTCATATCCGCTAACACAGTGAGAGAAGTACAATATTATGTAAAATATGTACAGATGTAAATTATTACGATCCTTTCTTGTGCAGTTTAAAATTTCTAGCAAATGGGAAAGCGTTTAAATAAGGCGAGTGGAAATAATGTGAGTGGCGACATTTGCGAGGCAACTCTGGCATCTCCAGGGAAATGAAGTGAGGTACCAAAGATAAAAAGAAACCACTTAAATTGCAATACCGATATACGAAGCTGACCTCGATACCCAGTCCTTTCTATTCTTCAAAAATGTTATAAAGTTTAGGCCTTAAAGCGCGGCGCCGTGGCTAGTAACAGGAAAACCGAGGCACTTGCCTCAGTCTCTTTTTCGTTTTTGTTGCCGTTGTTGCCGTTGTTGCCGTTATTGTTGTTGTTGTTGTTGTTGTTGTTGTTGTTGTTTTTGAAGGGGAAAGAAAAACACTGCTAGCAAATAAATAAACAAACAAATAACATTAAATCAGTCATCAGCTTTTTTCTGGCTACGGCCCTGATCTGATTTAAGGACAGAACATAATTTTTCTTTTTTTACAGAAGTTGCCGGTACAGTTTCGTCTCCCTCCCTGATATCCTTTAAGACAGCGACAGACATAGGATCCTTCCGTGTTTGTACAAAGCGTACTGCGGTCACACTCGTTTGTTTCAGAGCTTATACATTCATCAATATCTGGCAACCAATAATTTTGTATTAGTGAATGTTGGTTGTTTTAACTTTTGCTATGATGTTCTCGTACAGACTTGCGAGAGGCGGCCAGTTTTAGCTATCTGCATGAACAACCAAGACCGTGTCCACGATATCCTCTTTTACAGCGACAAACATAAGATCCTTCATTCAGAGTTTATGCAAATGGAATTAAGGTCATTGTCATGTTACTCGCACACTTATTGATATCAAAATTTTAGAGCAAAAAGTACTTGTAAACAGAATTGTGGAGGGATGTTAAAACTGTAACCTTCAATTCTCAATGCCTTGTTTCCTTGCTCTTTCTATCTCCGCCTATATCAATGGATCGTTTTTGTAAACAATCATGTTTTTTTTAAATTTCTTTTTCAATTAAGGAGATCAACAGGGGTACTTACGGGTTAATGACCAGAGGCGTAAAGAAATGTGTCTTAATTACCAGTACAATTGTATCCATCGCCTTGGAAACCCGAAAAACAAGCACATACTGGGAGTCCATCTTCTTCTTTGCAAAACCCATTTGGACTACAAGATGGCGAGCAACCAGATATGACGTCTGAAGATACAAACAATATAAGTTAGTTCGAGCTACAGAATGGGTCCAAAGCAAGGATTAGAAAATCTCTGTATCATATACCTGTGCACTTTCTTCCATCCCCTTCATATCCCTTCACACAGCGACAGAGATAAGATCCAATGGTGTTAGTACACAGGGCGTTGGGGTCACACTCGTTCTTTTCAGAATTGGTGCACTCGTCAACATCTAAATTGTTTGGGTGAGTAAAAAAAGAAAATGTTTCCTTCTGAGGATCGATCATTTGTGGGGTCGGAACGGAAAAATAAATAAAACCGCGTTAATTCATACGGAGGTCGTAAAGTAGCGGAATAATTTGCTGTATCTGAAGACATTGAAACTGACGTTTTATTCCTTAAATAAGATCTTTAGAGGACAAACCAATCCTGACCATAACATCATTACCTGTGCAGTTTCTACCATCGCCCTCGTATCCGTTCAGACAGCGACAGGTGTAAGATCCCTCAGTGTTGTTACACAAGGCGTTCAGGTCACAATCGTTTCTTTCAGCATTGTCACACTCATCCTCATCTACGTCCATTGGAAGAATTAACGTTTAGTTAGCTCGTTGGGTCATTTGATTAAGCGGTGAAAAATATGACTCAAAATTAGAAGGGTGCGACATTCCTTGATATCAGCGGGCTATAACCGCTGTAAATATGGCGAATTCTCGCTACCTGGGTTTAAAATCCCGTATTGTCCTTGGGTTACAATGTAACTGCTACTTAATTACTTAGAAAATTTCAATGAATAAGTCACCAATGGATTTATACCTATGCAATATCGGCCATCGCCCTCATAACCTCTTAGACAGCGACAGATGTAAGATCCGTCAGTGTTGGTACATAGGGCGTTTAAATCGCAGTTGTTTTCATCCTCACATTCATCGATGTCTAAGATGAGCAAAATGAAGAGAAAAACCATTATTAGATAAGTATTATGGCAGTAAACTTATTTCTCACACACCTCTGGGAACCATTGTCAAGCTGACCGCCGCCAACTGACTCTATTATTTCTCAAACCAATTCAGCCTAACATTACACGTAATGTAGGCAAAAATACAGTAATATGAAACAACAGATACAAACTTAGTAAGACTCTATGCTGACAGTCTTATTGAAGAATATCTAACTAACAGAGTGTATGTTATCAACTCAAACGAAGGGTTGGCTGGGAACTGGGGCTCTGAAATATTCGTCAGCAATGGCGGACGGAAAAAAGGCAACTGACAAACAACACTGAGCACGTGACTCAAAAAACAGCCCCTCGGACCCAGGCCCCAGCGGTGTGTGAGAAAACATTTTCCACTTATTTCGTTCCTCCGCCAGTGGAAAATACAACTTATCTATCAGTAACGAGTGGCGCGTTCAACGTCGATCGCCCGATTCTCGTTCACATCAAGTTGGTGTAATCCCACTTTACCTGTACAATTTTCTTCACCGTTAAAACCATCCGCACAAACACACTCAGCAATTCCACTATTGTTCTTACAAACTGCATTTCTTCCACAAGGCGGATCGCAAACTAATGCTCCAGTTGCTGAAAAGGACAATATTGAAATAAAATGTCTCATCATTTCACTATGAATTCTCACTTTCATTCATATAGTGTTGATCATTATGACAAATAGCCATGCTTTACCTGTGCAATTAATGCCATCTCCCTCATATCCTTTGAGACATCGACAGATGTAAGATCCCTCCGTGTTACTACAAAGAGCGTTGGGGTCACAATCGTTTGTTTCAAAATTTTCACATTCATTCATATCTGTGGATAAGAGAGTTTACGTATAATACATGTTTTTAGAGTACAACATGTAACAGATTAGTAAACAACAATATTGGATCTTTCAAAAGGGACGCATTTTGAAAGAATGATTCTCACTTTGTAACTTTACCTGTACAATTTTCCCCATCACCACTATACCCTTGTAGACAGCGACAAATGGAAGAACCCTCAGTGTTGGTACACAAGGCATTAGAGTGACAGGTATTTGCTTCAGGACTTGCACATTCATCAATATCTGCGGTGAGAAACAAAAGCAACTATTTAAGAAATCCATTTTGGGAGTGACATTAAAACTCTCAGAACCTTTGCAAACAAGGCAGTGTGACAATTGAAGCTCTCCTTGCCTGTGCATGTTCTGCCGTTCCCTTCGTAGCCTCGAAGACAGCGACAGATGTAGGATCCTTCAGTGTTGGTACACAGCGCGCTGGGATCACAGTCATTATTGTTCTCATTCGCACATTCGTCAATATCTAAAAACGTGGAAACAATGTTTAAATAAATGTGACGGTGTTTCACTTTTTCCTCTCGAACCAAATGACGCTGACTTTTATTGAATCTACGGAACAGTTCACTATTCCTCTAAAGAAACGATTGCGCCCAACATTACGGCAGGATTTATATATGGACCTAAAATGAAACATGTTAATTAATTAATTAAATGTGGCTAAATATCATTTAGGCAAGGTTAAACTCGAGCAAATGCAGCCAGCTAGCGTGCCCATCCAGCTAATATCATTTAGGCAAGTTAAATATGAGCTTATGCAGTCAGCGGTTTCCCCGTTTGGGAGTACGTGACCTGTGGGGCGGCCTTCAGGGGTTTTGCAGGGGTTTATGGTTCATTGCATAATTGTTGTAGTGTATTCTGCTGATTGTTGCGGATCAGTTGCACTGCTTTGCTCGCGAATCATTGCGGATTCTTGCACCCTCTCCTCCCTCCCGTTTTGTTCTTGGTCAGGGTAAGTATTCCCCAGGTAAGTAGATTCCACTGAATTTCTTTCAGTGTGACGGTGCCGGTTAGCGGACGCTCATTGGGTGGTTCCTGCTTTCCAGGGTTGCCATGGATACCTCCTAGCGGCTTATGGCTTTGGCACCCCGCTAACCTTTAAGGCACCAGCCCCCAAGCTCATCTATTTGTGATGAGTTTAATTGAAAAAAATAAAAACCATCTGACCCATTCCTTTCTTACTTCATATGTTTCTTTTAGTCATCATTTGTTTACCTACGTGTGTAATAATTTCCGTACAGTTAATTTAATGGAGTTGTAATTTTCGTGTTTATCATGTGCTTGTTTCCTCCCGACTCAACTATTTAATGTTATATTCTCGGGTGAGATTCGAAATACCAATTTTGTAACGTGCATTAGTAGAGATTGGCAAATTGAAACGTTGAGTTTTAATTCTCGTTGAACTTGGCAACAATATAAGAACTGCAGCGTTGCTGGACTCGACTGATCCATGTACCTGTGCAATTTCCTTCGCCAGTAAAACCAGTTAAGCAGATGCATTCAGGATCTCCACTGCTATTCTGACATACTGCGTTTATTCCACACGGTGGATCACAAACCAACGCCTCAATTGCTGCAAAGGGGACATAAAGACACCTCAAACGTTGAGAAACATAAACAATGTCAAGACAAAATTACTTTTTAATACATTGTGGCAGATGCAATGTTTCTTTCCTGGTTGAAAGAATGCAAGGCAGAAATTCCTTTACATTTTTGGGGCCCTAATGTCAACCAATGAAAGGTCCATCTTTACTTTACTTTGGCTCCTCTGGAGCACTTCCAAATGAGTAGTGATGTTAACATGCTGAGTTATTCAATGAATATATCGATTACTTATACTAGCTAAAACTCTATTAGGAAACTTTTATCCCTACCTGTGCAGTTTCTACCATCTCCTTCATATCCTCTAAGACAGCGGCAGACATAAGATCCTTCAGTGTTGGTACACAGGGCGTTTGTATCACATTCGTTTGTTTCGACATTTGCACATTCATCAACGTCTAAATCGCATAAAAGATATACTTTAGGGCATCTTCATGTTCTGAACGGCGTCTGCGTATGCCTATATCTTGCACCCTACATGTACTTCGAATTAGATATCAAATAACGATGGCCATAGGTACATTCAATCCTCCCCCCTCTGTAATCTTAATACATTTAGCCACACCCAGGAAGAAAACGGTCCTTTTGGCTAAAAACGTTCTCTTTGGCTACATCCATCGTACGAAACGGGTGCTTTTCTACAGTATGTGTTTCGATTCTCTCATGACCACGAAGAAAAGAGCTACAGTTAAATAAACAATGAACAGAAAACCAAACAAAACCAAACATTTACCTGTGCAGTTTTGGCCATCTCCATTATACCCTCGTAGACAGCGACAAACATAGGAGCCCTCAGTGTTAGTACACAGGGCGTTCGAGTGACAACCGTTCGTCTCAGGGCTCGCACATTCGTCTACATCTGTTGGGAACAAAAAGAGACAAGCTGGTTAATACTAGCTTCACCGGAATAGTAGCATTAAATCTCTTCGATTTAACGAGTCTTACCGGAGCAACTTTTGCCATCTCCTTCGTAGCCTCGAATACAGCGGCAAACGTAGGATCCTTCAGTGTTGGTACACAAGGCGTTGCTATCACATTCATTTGCCTCGGAGCTTATACATTCATCTATATCTGGAATAATATGAACATCATTATTAGTACATACTTTGAGGATATGCTTCTGGATACCTGGAATACCGGGAATGTCAATAAACTATTCTTCAAGAAACAGTGCCCATGTCAGCATGGATAGAAAATTCCTTCAAGAAAATTAGTTTCTTTCCTTGCAAATATTCGTTATAATCTATTTTCTTTTGGCAAAAACATGGTTGCAAAAAATGCCTACTTCGAATCCTAAAACTGATGACCCTTAAGAGTGAATGCCTATAAAAATGGACCTAAATCGCCTATCAGTGGCACAAGTCAAAAAATTGATTTCGCTTGAATTTTGTCCATAGATAGGTCCTAGTAAGAATAGAAACGGACCATAGTTAGTTTCTGCTAATACAGCTTTCTTTGGTAGAAATATGCCAAAAACGATTTCGACCCGATTGGACTCAAAATCTACTTCCGGTTTTGCTGAATTTTCCGAATATTTGATTGCTTCGCGCTCCGCAGAACAGCTACTTGAGAATCTTTCAATGGATTTTATATTCAGTTCTGGTCTTCGTGGTATGACTGAGCGAAAAATAGAATAAATCAAAGTTAGTTTTGAGCCCGAAAAAAGATCAAACTGACACGCAAAATTTTACAATGTGTCGCAAGGGAATTATTGCATAAAAACATCGCCATATTTTTCTATGGGCTATAACTTTAAATACCATAAAAACACTTTCTATGGGTTAAATATACACCCACCTGTTAGGATATCAAAAAATATCTCTGGGCAAATGGTTTCAAGTCGCCCGCCTTGGCCTGTGTTTCTCATAGATTTTGCCCAAAATCCGCCGTTGGAATGTAAACAATTGCGTGACGCGGATAGCCACTCTCAAGTAAATATTCGTTTCCAGCAATCCGATGAAAGCAATTTTTGAAACGTTGTGTGGATAAAATAATGGATTTTTTTTTTCTTTTTTGTCTAAGTTAGTATAAATATACATATTTTTTCATTTGCATTGCAACACCCACGACATCCCCGATAAAGAACGTTACTACAGTACTCCGTGAAATGATTTTAACGCTTGTTTATTTTATTGATTTCACTGATAACTTACAATACAGTGGCAGTTTTAAAGATACACTTAACCAATCCTCTATGGTTTATGGCAATTTAATCATTGGCTGACAAATAAAGTCAAGTTGAAATACCATAAATTCTATAAACTACTATCTGCGTGACGGCATCTCAGCTCTTCTAGCTGTGTAGAAAATTTGTACCTACACAATATGCTCAAACTCAGCTAGAAAACCCGGAATTTCTTGAATTTAATTAGCCGAGGAAGAAATTGCGTTCAAGTGTCAATCATACTGGGCAAAAAATCCATCTTTTCTACTTTGGTTGTTTGATCAATTAACTGAAATTTACAGATCATAACACTGGTAGACAAATAAACATTACAGTGGTCGATCTAGGACTAGGTTTACACTAAAGAAGGTTTCTGTATTCGTAAAAGTTCCCGGATTCATCAATTTTAGAGTATTCGGATTAGTAGGGGTTTACAGTGAAAGGATATTCGGATTCTTAACCGTTAACACACGACGATAATTCCGGGAACATTCATGATGGAATGGTTAACAAGCAGTTTGTTGCCTCGACAACGAGAAACAAAATGCCTTCGAAAATAAGGCTAGGGGTAGGTTGAGACAGTCTGAAGTTTTCTTTCAACTCGCTGACCACGGTACTGTTGTCCATCATGTCAGGTCCCTCCAGGTATTTATTCTGGTCTTTACTTAATATCTAGAACCGTCAAGGTTTTCGATCGTGCCATCGTCGTCATCTGTGCAGTAAAGTATAAATTGGACTTCTGAGGAATATGGCATTACCCATTATAAAAGTGATCACCTACACCTGAAACAGCACGAGGTAATCACCCAGCGACCGCCATCAAATGGCCATCGATGTGCCTACGACTCGACTACGACTGGATCATGTAATCCGCCATTTTCGTTCCACCGCAAACTCAAAAGATCACAGGCCGAAAAATATCCGGATTCGAGAGAAAATCGTTTACACGACTAAAACTCTCCGGATTCAAAAGTTTTCGAATTCAAAGTTCCCATATTAAATTCCGGATTCAAAATCTCCGGAGACACGACCAAACCGGGGAGTTTTTATTTCGGATTCGTCCACTTTTGTGTAAACGGCAAAATCAATCTGGCACGAAAACGTTCCGGATTCATCACGAATCCGGAACAATTTCCTCTAGTGTAAACCTACAATCCTGGCCATAAGTTGTTGGGACACCTCCCCTTCTTGCGCGCTAAAACCCACGATTTCAACTACGTCCTTAACGTTTTAGAACAAAAGATGAATAGAAGCAAGTACAATTGACCCCCCTCCCCCTAGCAATGTTGCAAGAAAATGAAGCTATTCTGAAGACTAGATCGGATGTGGGAAAAAAGGAAAAAGGGACAATAGAGGGTGGTTAGACAGTTGTGTTGGAACCGAACGCGATTGCTGAAAAATCGTTATTATTGGAATAAGACGTGAATATTTATCTTATCGTCTCTTTAGTTCGAGAATACTGTTCTAGGAGGCGAACAATTCTTAAAATGTGGCTATTCTGAAGCTATTGTCAAGGATTTTTTTTTCTTCAAGATTTTTATCAACGTTGACAGAGGGAGGGGGGTACCCGGGCTTGCGCGGTTTTGGTCTTAAGAGAGAGGCTGCCTGTGAAGTCATCTGCCGTAACTGTCCCAACACTTTTGACTAGGACTGTAGTCTTAAATGAACAGCAAACATCCATCTTGTTTTGTTCGCGGAAGTCGGTCACGGAAGAGCGAATTTCAATAAAATATATATATATAATTTGATTAAGCAATTAGCCAAAAATAGGTTGGCGGCCAAAACAGTTTAGGGTTTATCCTAACTCTAACCTTAAGTTTTAAGACTGAAGAAAAAAAAGAAAAAAAGCATTGAGCATTTCAGTTGTTTGAAACAGAAACATTCGCGCACAATGAACTATATGTATAGTACGTCCGTAACGTGGAAAGCAATCCGTCCAGCACAGTAATTGTTCAAATTAACAGCTTACCGAGAGACTTGCGCTGTTGATGCCTCTTATCAGGAGCCATAATCGGGGACGGAGACCGTAAGCGCGCGCCATTTCAAGTATTGGGGTTGTCCCCATGATATGGGACAATAATTCTATTTTTAGAACAAATTGCGCCATCGCCTGCGGCACACGCGCGTAAATGCTGCGAGGATTTTTGCGGATGTCGCGCGGGGGAAATAACGTCCGAAATTCCCGAAATTTTTCATGTTTTTAGCCCACAACTCAACGCGTTTACGTCTGTTGGAGTTTTGCTTAAGTATTTTCGTCGTAAGCTGCTCCAGTTTGAGTGAAGTAAGACAGTGTCGAATTTAGGTATGCTCCGCTTTAAGCTTAGATATATATATCGCTGACCAAGTTGTGTTCCGACGGATGCTTCTTTTACATGAGCTGTACATTACTCCACTTTAAATTTCACATATGTTGAAGATTAACAGCTTTTCCATTACACAGCAAAAAACTAGCTGGATATATTTAGATATAGCAGAGCTTCAAGACTTCATAGTTTCCCAGCTCCTCTTGCCACACGCTTGCGAGGAATTTGCCAGTCTATCGCGACCGAAAAGTAAAACAAAATAATTGCTAGTTTGAGTTTCGCCTGAATTGTAAGCAACGCTTGATGTTTCACCAAGGCTCAATAACTTTACGTCCGTAGATACTGCTCAGTTTTATTCGTGTAAAAATCCAGTAGATTCTCTGTTGTCGATGAATGAGAGCGCCCGCCGATGCGTGGTTTGTACAGTCAGTAAATATGACAAATTGTACTTCCGCCGCACTTTCGTGTTAAAACGTACATCGAACTCAAACAATAACTCTATAGGTTTTAAATATGTTTAAGATTGATAAATGTTTGAGAACATATTAAAAGCTAAGCTGAAAATATGCGAATAAAGCAGAAACAATCAGTAAAGTTACGATGACGCTTTCTTTAATCAACTTCGAATAACGATTTCGATTTTGTTGATCAACTTCAAAATATCAAAACTTCTTGCCTATTTTCATTTCCGCAGTGTAAAACTTCACTATGCTTATGTTGAAGAAACACACATGATGTTAGTAGCCTTTTTTGCGTTCGTGAAATTTGTTGC
Organism: Orbicella faveolata; assembly: GCF_042242905.1. Classification (NCBI taxonomy): domain Eukaryota; kingdom Metazoa; phylum Cnidaria; class Anthozoa; order Scleractinia; family Merulinidae; genus Orbicella; species Orbicella faveolata. The sequence goes on from NW_028301540.1 coordinate 25,505,923, forward strand.
AGCATCTCAGCACAAAAGATAACGAAAGAAATCTTTGTCAAGATTTGTTGAAAACACCGACTCGGACTTGAAAGTGCACGAGCTGCACTATGCAAATGAACTAATTGTACGCGTCAGACTTTCCTTTCAAAAATCTTTGCAAACTCACCAAACAAGCAGAGACAATAAGAAACCATCAAAACAGGTTTTGGTTATGATTAAACATTGTCTGAGAAACTCACAAATTAACTCGATACCAGAGTAGAGAGTTTTCTTGCTATATTCTTAAGCATACGCGTGAGCTTACAACTAGCGCGAGCAGATCTTATTATTCATTCCTAGCGCGAGATTGAAGTCTTGTTTTCGACCCTGAAAAACCCACCTTTTCCGTTAGCTCAGAGCATTAAACTACATATAAGCGCCCTGGTTCGTATTCCCTGCCTTATTCCCTGCCATCGCTGTGAAAAATACCCAAGAGAATCTCTAACTCTCACCATTTTATCACGCAACGTGACAACATCCACGCGAGAGCCCTGACATGTGCGTAAATACGCGCGGATATATGGCGTCAGGATGGCGCAATTTGTTCTAAAAATAGAAAAATTGTCCCATATCATAGGTGCGCGCGAATCCCGAGACTTACGGTCTCCGTCCCCGATTATGGCTCCTGCTCTTATTTATGATTTAAAGTGCACCTAACCCCCAAATTTTTTTTTCGCTAAAACGAATCTAGACTTTATTTGAAGCATTTGGGCGAAAAAATTTTTGAATTTGGTTGAATCCTCGATTTTCTATGCCCTTTCAAAGTCGCGTTTGAAGTGTTTCACGACCGCGTTTTAGGGAGTCTGGGGCGGCGGTACCTGATGACGTCTACCCAGGAACTAAACACAATGGCGCCTCAGTCAACTCTCTGTATTTGCTAGAGAAAATGGAACACAAAACTAATCGTTCCGATGTATTTTGGGACTAAAACGTCCAAGTTTTGTCTCAGAATCATTTCTTTTTCGTCACTGGAGTCAGAGTTAAGTTTCGATTCGGAAGACTCCGAAATAAACTTCGATCGAGCACGTTCGACAACTGTGAACTCACTGCTTAGAGCTTTGAGAGCAATTTACAATATTTCAAGCGACGAAGGGGAAGACTTCTTTGCGGACGAGCTGCTTGTATATTAGGAATGGAAAGCTAGATACGAAGTGGAGGAGCAGGCAAACGAAAAGCAGGAAAGAAAACTCAAGGACTGCTTTGGATGGTAATTTCGTCAACTAAACATAAGATTCCCACGCGTGTTTATAGCCGTTTACATTTGTCCTTAGCGAGAATGTATTTTATCAAGGTGTGATTGTTCTGTTAAATCCAGCTTGTGTTTTACTTTCAGTTGAATGCTTCATGTTTATAAGAGCGACGTACGTGTCGCAGTTTTCGAGACTTCATGACCTCCAAAACATTGGCTTCGATCGATTGAAAATCGTATTGTTTAGACCTGTATTTTTGAAGCTGCGGGAAGCAAGACAGACGGAAACATTTCATACAATTACCGATTTCACATTGTCACACGTTTTAAGTCGTAACTCCAAATAACCAATGTAAATTGTTCTCAAA